>NC_079205.1:14053830-14256330 GCF_026745355.1 Beta vulgaris subsp. vulgaris | reverse complement strand
TTGGGAAGATAGATAATGACTAAAAGAGATGGAGTTATAGAGTTAGAGTAACCCTTCTTCTGTGTGAGCCAATAGTTGGTGATTAAACCACATTTATAATTTAACAAACATCAAATGCTTGGTATTCACATTTCTCAGGGGAGGACTTGGATTTTCTGCTCACTAGACACTGAATTGAATGGTATCAATACATCTTTCAGATAAAACTAATCTAACAATTTTTTTTAAATCAAAAAGTAGAAGTGAAAAGAAACGTCAAGGGCTTCAGATATTGGTTAGTATGTTAAAAAATATGTATTTTGGGTTATACTATATTGTTCAACAAAATCTCATACATGCCATTGCTGACGTATTTCATATCGTTTTGAAGTTGACTTTTATGATAGTTTTAAGTTATAAGCATACTTTATTATTTTGTAGTTGTTTCACGTCATTTTCCTGTATTTCATTATTACTTGCTGTTTGGGCCCATTAAATCCCCCAAGAGTCTTGCGCCATGTGGCACTGCCACTTAAGCTCCGTGGGTCCCACCAACTACAACATGGCTAGCAAGCATTTGGGGATCCATGGGTCCCACAGGAATCATTCTTGAAGAAAGTATCTCCAATCCCTAGGTGAGCTGTCCCATCCAGCACACCATTTTCTAGGAATTCTCACTACTATAAATACCTCTTGTCACATCAATGCAAAGGTATTGAATTCTCACCTAACTAACTAGAGTTTCTCACTCTAGACTCTCTCTCTCTCTACCTCAATCATCAACTGACTTGAGCGTCGGAGGGGCGATCCCGGAACAACCCCCGGGGTAGTTTTTCTGTGTTTTGCAGGATTCCGGTGAACTGATAACCAGCTCTGCTCGGACATAAGGACTTGTTCAGCACAGACCATTAACCTTAATTTCTAGACAGAAACAGTTTGGCGCCGTCTGTGGGGATAGTACAGAAAGTTACTTCGCCACCACTCAGAAAGGTTCATTCGCTACTCAGCAGGACTTAACCTCAGTGCTAGTCAGTTATGGCACCATCCAAAAACGCCCGTAACAAACAATCTACCCAACCCCAACGATCCGAGAGGGAACCCTCACTACAAAAAAAATTGGCTATAGAGGCACATCATTTGGCCGACTTGCCTCTAAAACCCCTTTTACCATCACATAAACATGGTTGCCTCTAAATTATATGGTTTTTAGTGTCAAGTATATTCCGGTGCCTCTAAAGATACTTTTCAGCATCAGATGAATGTTGGTTGCCTCTAAAACCATGTTTTTAGCATCACATGAATATTGGTTGTCTCTAAATCCATATTTTTAGCATCACATGAATTTAGTTGTCTCTAAAGCCATTTTTTTTAGCATCAACTGTAGTTAGTTGTCTCTAAAGCCATGTATTTAGCGTCACATGAGTTTAAGTTGTCTCTAAAGCCATTTTTTTTCAGCATCAATTGTAGTTAGTTGTCTCTAAAGCCATGTATTTAGCGTTACATGAATTTAGTTGTCTCTAAAGCCATTTTTTTAGCATCAACTGTAGTTAGTTGTATCTAAAGCGATGTATTTAACGTCACATGAATTAGTTGTCTCTAAAGCCAATTTTTTTAGCATCAAATGTAGTTAGTTGTCTCTAAAGCCTTGTATTTAGTGTCATATAATATTTCATAGCGACAAACTCACAAGTTCCATAAATAAACAATAGTGTATTCTAGATATCAAAAATTTTTATTTAATTTGAGTTGTGGAGTATTATTTGTATTTGTCATGTTGTAATGTATTTATTTATTTAATTATATGAGATTATTTCAGTGATTATTATTTTATATTTTGGATTTCGTGCAATTAGTTAAACGATGTTTCGCAAATTTGAAAAACCAAAATGGGTTTACCCTCTAATTCTTTTTTCCCCTTTTATCGGTTTAACTTAACAAAACCCCATTCCTTCTCATACTGGTGGTTACCCAAACCAAACCCCCTAAAACCCGTTCCCTCACTCCCGTCAAACCCTCAAACCCTTCTCTGTCTCCCAGTTAAACCCAAAGCCTAATTCTCTTCTCTCGCCTGATGTTGCCGGAATTTTCCCTATCTCGCCGGAACCCGATACCACTCCGACGCCTAGCTCCCCTCTTCCCTTCGCGCGTCGTTCGCTTTGCGTGCTGCTGCTTCTGTTCGGTACTCCTGTAGCTACTCTCGATCGGAAACCGCCGCCTGCTTCCATCGCCTCATCAAGTGCGCCCCACCAACAGACCGACAACCAGCCTTGCCGAAGCTTCGAGACCCTTCTGTCCCCTGTTCTTCGCTGCTCTTGTGAGCAGAGGTAAATCATACCTCGTTAATTCAGTTTCTGATTTCTTTTTGAAATTTACAAATACCAAGCCCGAGTTGCTGTTGTTTGTTGTTCTGTTGTGGTGGTTTATAGTTAATGGGTTGTGAATTGTTGCTGGTTTGGTGTTGTTGCTGTTATGATTGTTGGTGTGGCTGTAGCGTTGTTGTTGTTACTGCTGGTGTTATTGTTGTTGTTGGTAGTTTTGTTCTGTTGTCGTTCGGATTGTTGTAGTGGTGGTGTTGAGTTGTTGTTGTTTGTTGTTGTTGCTGCCCTGTTGTTGTAGTTGTGGTGGCTGTTGTGGAGTTGTTGTGATGGATGTTGTTGTAGTTGTGGTGGTTGTTGTGGAGTTGTTGTGATGGATGTTGTTGGGTTGCTGTTGTTATTGTTTGTTGTTGTTGTTGTTGTTGTGGCAGTGCGTTGTTGTAGTTGTGGCAGTGCGTTGTTGTTCTTGGTTTAGGTGAAGGTTGTGAGTTGAATTTAGTTAGTTTGGCTCTATAATTAGAATTCTCATGATTAATTAAGGATTAAGGAAATTAGAACGTTAAAGGTTGATAATTTCTAAATTAGGAATTGGTTATGGTTTCATTTTCTTAGATTAGTTAAGATTGATTATTGATTATCGTTATAATTGTGAGGTGATTCTTGGAGGATGATTTCGGAGAGAGGTGTAGGGCTCTGTGGCTGGTCCTAGACGATTGCACTTCAATTTTCACAAGAAAACGTAGGTTAAGTTACATGCGGGTTTTGAAATTCCTCTAAACGATCGTTTATGTTTTGGAACTACGGTTCATTTTCTGATAGATATATTTTCCTCACTAAAATTAGATTGATTTAATGATGCTCTGTTTTATTTGAATGTTGTAACTAAAGCACAATTAGAGATAAAAAATTATGTCCATCAATGTAATGTAATTTTTTTTCTTCTGGTTTCAAGTTTGAGTATATAAAATCTGCAATGCAGGATTTGTGGCTCAACTTTGAGGTTTTCAAGTGACTTGTTTTCTTTTAACTAATGAAGTCCCTATGATTTTTTTTCCTTAATATTCAGTTTGATGTCACTTTGAGGTTTTCAAGTGACTTGTTTAATGTTTATTATAATTTTTCATTGGTTGGCTAATTCTTTTTATGATGTAGCGGATGTTTGAAGATGATGAGAAGTCTAGCATGAGTAGGAATCCAAGCTTCTCCAAAAAAATTGTATAGTTAACAAATTGGTTCTTTCAATTTCTTTTAGGCAAACTCTTAATGCATGTATTGTTGATTATTGAGATCATTAAGATTTGAGATTTTGTATTATTGTGGATAATGTTGATTTGGTTCAACTTTGGTGTTTTTTTGTTATCTTTGTGTTTTATTTGATTAATGTTGTACTGCGGTTTTTGAGCTTGTACTACAGTTTATTCGCTTTTGGTTAATAATATTGCTTAGAGTAAAATAGATCTTTGATTTCCTTGAAATTTTTTGGTTTACTTTTGCAATATTATTAAGGTTACTTCTTATAGGTTATCATGCTTGGAAATTTAAAAATAGTGCACCAAATTGTTTTTTGGTCAGATTACATTTGAATATCAATAATTTGGAAAACAAAACATTGTCTCTAATTCTATTTTGAGTTAAAATAATATGGTTGTTCCTAAATATATTAATTTTCAGAAAAAAAAATTTATATTGACTCTAATTATATTTCGAAGCAAAATCATATAATTACCCATAAACATAAATGGTTTTTAGAAGCAACTTATTATATTACATCTAACAATATTGCAAGGCAACATTATATGGTTGCCTCTGAATATATGGTTTTTAGAAATAATATTTCATATTGCCTCTAATTATATTTTGCCATAAGAATATATGGTTGTCTCTAATTATATTCTGAGGCAAAAATATATTGTTACCTCTAAATATAGAGCCTTTTAGAGGCAACAAGTTATATCGCCTTAAAAGGGGACATTTAGAGGCAACCATTAATTAGCGACGGAACTATTAGAAACAACCACTAATTTGCTTCAAAAAGTAATTAGAGGCTACATCTTTGTTTTTAGAGGCAAATTTACCTTGCCTCTATAGACGATTTTTCTTGTAGTGCCTCACCCCAACAGAGGAGATCAGTACGAACTCGATCCCCCTCAGTTCATACGCTGGACCCTAACCTGGAACTCTCTCAGGAGCAGCAGCCATCCCCCTCTCGGGGAAATACAACATGTTGACCCCCAACCCTTGCTCACAGCTGATATAGCACTCATAGCAGCTCAGCTGCAACAAACCCTACAACAAAGCATCATGCAAATGCTGACTATCCTCCAACAAGGACAAGGTCAGAATCAACTCAACCTCCAGCAACGCGATGACAATGTTCAAAGACAATCTCACAGGGAAGAACGCAATCCCCGCTCTATCCATGGCCAGCCTAACTGGCAAAAGTCAGCAGCTCGGGAGCCTGATCGGTCTCAAAGGGCACCCTCTCGGCAAGATGAGCGCCCTCCACCTGGGAAGAGGTCGGCTCATCGGGAAACTGCCCTCCGAAGAGAAGAGACTCACGTCTCCAGGTCACCGAGGGGAAATCCTGGTCGCAAGCCGGAGGATGCTAGGAACATTCTTAACGAGAAGCGCCGTAGTCAGGGGTATGACGCCCGTCAGTTCTTAGATCGCAAGGCAGCTCAGCGAGAAGGACAAGGTGACTCGGCGCAGTCCAAGCCTCTAAAACTGGGCAATGGAAGCTTGAAGTTCATGACCCCATTCAGTCGAGAGATCATTGACACCCCCACCCAAGGGAAAGTTAAAACACCGCTGATCGAGCAATTTGCGGGCCTAACCGACCCGAAGATCATATGGCCACATACAAGGTTCAGATGAGTGTACAGACCAGCTGCGAGGCCACATGGTGTCGGTTCTTCCCCACCACTCTGAAGGGGCTCGCGCTGAATTGGTTCCAAGAGCTGCCGGCCGGAATCATCACCGATTTTGCGGTACTCGAGGACATGTTTACCCATCAATTCGTGGCCGGAAAGAGGCAAAAGAAGACAAGCTTGCACCTCATGGGAGTCAAACAAGAGAAGAACGAAAGTCTAGCCGACTATATAAAAAGGTTCAATGAAGAATCCTTAAAAGTGTCCGACCTGCAGGATGTGTTGCTTCGCTGCTCTCATGTCCGGATTGCAGCCTGGCCGGCTCAGATGGACATTGGCAGAAGTGAAGTCAAAACTTTTCCGAGGCCATGGCAAAGGCTCAAAGATTTATCCAAGCGGCAGACATTGTTCCGTCACTCGGAAGAAGGAAGTAAGAAGAGAAAGGAAGAAGGCAGCAACAGAGATCAGCCCAAACAACAGAAAACGGGCGGTCGGTCGGACAGATTCACAGATCATGGAAACGACCCACGTTTTAATAAGAATCGGAGAGAAATCCTGGACATCAAACAAAATCCATGCTCCCAATCCCCACCCATCAGGACCTCAGCCTACCGAGGACAAAAGCCAGTGGTGTGAGTACCACCAGAATGTGGTCATACCACAAAAGATTGTAGAAGCTGAAGAAAGGATTGGATAACCTGCTGACCAGGGAAGCTGAACCGCTACCTCAAGCACACAAGCGAAGAGAAGGGGAAGCAGAAGGTCGGTCAGTCCAATAGTAGGGATACGGAGGGTTTCATTGGAGTCATCGCAGGTGGCTTCGCCTCAGGTTGCCTAACCGGCCGAGCTAGGAAAGCCCACCTCCAAAACCTCAAGCACCAAGTGCTAGAGTCAAGCCAAGCCGGTCGGACTCCCATAATGACATTCGGGGAATCCAGTCGGCCAGTAGTGTACCCCATGATGACCCCCTGGTCATCGAGCTCAAAGTAGCCAATTCCCAGGTGAGGCACGTCTTAGTTGATAGCGGGTCATCCGCCGATATCAAAACTCTAGAATGCTGAAAGAAGCTGAAGTACAGTGAGAAGGATGTCACACCACTCGACCAGCCACTCATAGGCTTCGGGGGTAACTCTGCAGCCTGTCGGATCGATAAAGCTCCCACTCGGATGGGTGAGAAAGGCAAGGAAGAAGCCTACCGATCGACTTCCTAGTGGTCGACATCCCTCTACATACAACATAATAATGGGACGACCCACTCTGAACAAAACAAAAGCTGCTATCTCCACTACCAACTCCTCATGCAGTTCGAAACAGATGAGGGGAAGGTCGGAAAAATTAAGGGGATCAGCAGGCCGGCGAGAATGCTATGTTAACAGCTTGAAGAGCAGAACTGAATCGACGTCCAAGAGGACTCGAAGAAGAGGAAAAGAGAAGAAGTTCACCAAAAACTTGGGGGATACATCACAGAGAACCCCAAGCAGTACGACGACCTCAGCCAGCTGAGGAAGACGAAGAAGTAGAGATCGGGCGAACCCGGTCGGACTGTGAGGGTGGGCAAGGCCCTAAACCCAGAAACAAGAGCACAGTAGTGGAGTGCTCCGGGAATACCAAGACGTGTTCGCCTATGAGGCCTCAGAAATGCCCGGTCTTGACCCAAAATATGTGCATGACTAACATCAAGGAGGGGTACAAGCCGGTCAAGCAAAAACTAAGGCATCAAGGTCCGGAAAGTGCAAAGCTGCCGTCGAGGTCAAAAACTGCTCGAGCAGGATTCATTGAGGAATGCCAGTACTCGGAATGGTTAGCAATGTAGTACTGGTGAAGAAGCCGAGGGGCTTGGCGCATGTGTGTGGATTTCACAGACCTGAACAAGGCCTGTCCGAAAGATAACCACCCTCTGCCCAAAATTGAAGGCTGGTCGATTCTACGGCTGGTCATCCCTCTTAAGCTTCATGGATGCCAATGCAGGCTATCACAAATTCCCGATGGCAGAGCATGATCGGTTCATACCGCCTTCACACCCCCAAGGGGTTATTGCTACAAAATGATGCCATTCGGACTGAAAAATGCGGAGCCACCTACCAGCGGACAGTTAACAAAATTTTCAGTGATCATTGGGTCGGAACATAGAGGTTATGTTGACGAATGATAGTCAAAAGCAAGGCCCATTCTGATCACCCAGCCGACCTAAGGGAGACGCTGAGCACACTGAGGAAGTATCGTATGATGCTCAACCCTAAAAGTGCGTCTTTGGGGAAAAGGGGTGAAGTGCCTCGGATTTCTGTTGATGAAAGGGGTATTGAAGCCAACCCCGACAAGATAAAGCAGTGCTAGATGAAATCCCCTCGGAAGTCAGGAAAGTGCAGCGCCTAACAGGATGCTAGCTGCTCTCGGACGATTCCTATCACGGTCGGCTGATAAGAGCCTGTTCTTTTTCAAGGCCCTTAAGAGAAAAGAGTTCACTGGGACGAGGAGGCTGAGCAAGCCTTCACCTCCCTCAAACTTCATCTTTCAACACTCCAAGCTATGTCCCCTTATCGGGGAAACATTTTCATTACTGTAGTATCGGAATACGCCCTAAGTGCCATGCTGGTGGCCGAAAGGAAAGGGACACAACACCCGGTCTACTTCATTAGCCATGCCTTTCGAGGGGCAGAAGCAAAATACAACGAGGTGGAGAAGATGGTCTTCGCCCTCGTCATGGCTAGTAGAAAGCTGAAACCCTACTTTCAGGCCCACCAGATCAAAGTCCTTACTGGACAACCCCTTCGCAAAGTAATTGAAAGCAGGAACCATTCCAGTCGGATGACAGACTGGGCCGACCAATTGGCTGATTTCGGTTTAGAATATGAACCCAGGAGAGCCATAAAAGCTCAAGCCTTGGCTGATTTTATAACAGAGTGCACAACTCGGCCCCCGGTCGGCCAAAGAGAAGAGTGGGAATGTATGAGATGGTTCTTCCACAAGTCGGGGTGCGGAGCGGGGCTAGTGCTCAAACCCCCGGTCGGGGAGAAAATGGAGTATGCAATCAAGTTCGAATTCCTGGGGTCAAACAATGAAGCAGAATATGAGGCTCTCATCCTAGGACTTCAGCTTTGCATTTTGGCGGGAGCTACAACTATTGAGGCCCGATCGGATTCTCAACTTATAGTGGGTCAGGTCTCAGGAGAGTACGAGGCCAAGGAGGATAACATGAGAATGTACCTAGCTAAGGCCCAAGAGTTCATCAAAAAACTCTCCCATTTCCACATCAGCCACATACCCAGGTCGGAAAATCAACAAGCCGATGCTCTAGCTCGCATGGCCAGCTCGGCAGAGGGGTCAGCTCCTCGGACCATCATGTGGGAGGTACTTCGCCAGCCCAGCATAAATGCCAAGGAACAGTTGATCCTAGATCGAACATCTACTTGGACGGACGAAGTGGTCGGATTTAGGGATGGAATCCTCCCAGCAGAGTCAAGGAAGCCAAAAGGATCAAGCACCGAGCAGGTTGGTTCCTATGGCACGATGAGCAGCTCTACAAGAAATCATACACGCACCCACTTCTGAAGTGTGTAACTCCGAAGAAGGAAACTACATCCTAAGGGAAATACACCAAGGGGCGTGTGGCAGCCACCAAGGAGGGAGAACTATAGCTGGGAAAGCTCTAAGGGCGGATACTACTGGCCTACTCTCAAGGCAGATGCACAAGAACTGGTGAAGAGGTGCCCATCTCCAGATCCATTCGGATATTCCCAGAGCCCCAGCCACCCCCCTCACCTCCATTCAAGCAATACTGCCATTCGACAAATGGGGCATGGATCTACTTGGCCCCTTCCCCCAGCATCAGGTCAGCGCAAATTCCTAATAGTGGCAATAGATTACTTCACCAAGTGGACAGAGGCCGAGCCACTCGCTCCATCACTGACAAAAGTGCAAGCCTTTATCTGGAGAAACATAATCACGCGATTTCGGGTACCCCGAGCCCTGGTCTCAGACAATGGTCGGCAATTCAACAGCGGACCAACTCGGGATTATTGTGCTCGTTTCGGCATACAAACAAGGTTCTCAGCAGTGTCCCGACCACAAACCAACGGTCAAGCTGAAGCAGCTAATAAGATAGTGCTCAAAGAAATCAAAAAGTCCCTTGACGCAGCAAAAGGGGATTGGGTAGACGACCTACCCGGAGTTCTCTGGTCTGCTCGGACGACCACTAAGGAAGCAACTGGACACTCCCCCGTTCGGTTTGGTATATGGTAGTGAAGCGGTCCTGTCAGTAGAGGTCGGCATCCCATCATCTCGAATCACCTTCTATGACTTCGAGCAAAACGAAGAGGAGAAGCCTGTCAACCTCGATCTACTACCAGAAACAAGGGGCAATGCCTTGCTAAGGTCGATCCACTATAAGCAAAGAGTGACTCGGCAATTCAATCGTCGAGTTAAAACGAGGCCAATCCAGCTCGGAGATTGGGTGGTCAAGAAGGTCGAGGCAATAGGGCTCTCACACCTCAAAGGCAAGTTGGGGGCTAACTGGGACAGTCCTTACAAAGTCACCAAGGTAATCAAGCCTGGCACGTTCCAACTCGAAAACCCTGAAGGCATCCCACTTGCTCAGCCATGAACTTGGACAACCTCAAGAAGTACTATGTCTAATGTTTGTCAATTTCAATTGGGGCATATATATGTAAACCGGCCAAGTATGCATGTAATTGCTCGGACCAATTCAGGTCGTACATGTAAAGACTTAACCAGCCAGTTTCAATTTTATCAGACTTAACCAGTCAGTCCCAATGTTGAACTTTATTTTTAACTAAGTTAATTCCGACCAATGCTATCATGGCATGACTTAACCAGTCCGGAAAACAACACTTGGAACAGAAACGATAATAATCGACAAACATAAAAGGTGCTCGGATAAAATGGAAGAAAACCAAATCCATTCAAGTTAAAAAGAGTTACATCCTAAAGCCAGGTACTACCAAAGCCAGCTAAGCGAATAAAAATACAAAGCCTAAGCAACTGGGGGGTTGACTTGCTCGTTGGTGCTCCCGGTCCGCTCATCAGACCTCGCCAACTCGGGTTGCTGATCCTCCCCAGCAACCTCCTCAGCGGCTTCATCATCATCGTCGTCGTCGGTAAGGGCGATGTTAAGCTCGGAAAGAAGAGCCCGATCTTCCTCTTCCAGCAAAGCCTGATAGCTGGCCATAGCCTCGGCCCAGGAGAAAGTCGGATGGGACTTAGCCAGGGCCGCCTTCATTCGCTTGAGGCCATCGTCCACCCCCATCTTCTGGGCGGTTGAGCCAATCTCGTTGACGAACTCTTCACAAGCCTTGGACTCTTTCCAGGTTGCGAACCAGTCGTCAACAGAGGATGGGCGCGCCTCCAGCTCGGCCAGGGTGGCGTTGAGTTCAGCAATTTTGTTCAGGGCCTCGGCATATTGATTATCGACGGCCAATTTGGCTAACTCCGCATCTTCCTTAGCCTTGATCAGGTCGGCCTTGTCCTTTGCCCAGCCATCTCTCTCCTTTTGAAAGTCCTTTTGGTCTCTCGCAATGCACCGGGTAGCATTGGCGAGGTGGGCTTCAGCTTTCCTTTTGCCCTCCCTGGCCTCGTAAAGCTCGTTGTAATGCAACTTGCCTTTGGCCTGCAAGTCCGCCACCTCCTCGGACAGATGGAGCCGATTCTTGGCCACATTCGCCAATCGGGCAGAAAACTGAAACAAAGACATGGTCAGAGAGCGGCATAAAAACTAAGGCAAAAATAACAGATGAAATACATACCTCGACCCAGCACCTAAATAGGGCGTCGGTCTCCCGAGGACCGCTTGTAGCATTGATGTACTCCTGGTCGGCAGGACCGTACAAGCAATCGATCGCATTGGACCACCGAGTGTCGAGCCCGCGGATATTGAGCTCGGCAAAAGATTTAAGGACAGGGCCAACTCCTCAGTACCGAGTGTATTCAGGACTCGGTACAGGGCGAAAATCCTCAGAGTGGACGGAGACCCGCGTATCCTCTGGCTAATCAGCTTGCCCCTCAGGCCGAGGACTGTTGACCTCAACTGACCTGGCCTTCTTCGCTTTCTAAGCCTGGGCCTCGGCCAGAGCCTTCTCAGTCCGGGCTACCTTCTCGGGAGCCCGTTCCTTCCTCTTCTTTAGGGGTGTGCAACATTATCCGATCCGAAAATCCGCCGATCCGATCCGAAATTTCGGATATCCGATCCAATTTTAAGATTTTGGATATTTCGGATCGGGTATCCGGAAAAAATTTTGGGTTTTCGGATCGGATACGTATCAGGATTTTTCAAAAATTTCAACGGACCCGATCCGAAAATCCGGTGACCCGATCCGAAAACCCGGTGATCCGATCCGAAAAGTTCGGATATCCGAAAATTTCGGATCGGATTCGGATCGCAATTTCCCCGATCCGAAATTTTTGGATCTGATCCGATATCCGACATTGAACACCCCTACTCTTCTTTGAAGCCTTTGGCTTCGAGGGATCCTGGAAAAAGCCAAGGTCAGATCGGAATAAAGAGACAAATGGTATTTGGGCAAGAGCAAAAAGCCTACCTTGGGTGGAGGAGGAACACTAAGCTTTTTGGCCTTCAGCTCGGCCTTGAGCTGAGCTGCTCTCATCGCGGCGTAGTTTAATTTCTCGGCCATGTCAGGGTCGGATTCGAGGAGATAGGCTAAAGAACAAGCTGCAAAGAAAATTAAGTTAAAAACTGCAAACAGAAGCATAAAGCAAGTAAAATAACCCCCTCGGCCGATTACCCTCGGGGAATGTCCGGCTCAGCCCGACCGTCGACAGCAGATGCTCATTCTTGAAAAGACGGCAGCTCGGTAGCCAGTTGTTGGCCACATAGACTTCCCCCCCTTGAACAATCTGGGCCTCGGTCTGCATGTAAATAGCTGCAACCGCTTCCTCCTCGGACATTTCAGGCACCCTGAAGTTAAGTTCGTGATTCGGTTCGACATCCGGTCGGACTGTGGGGATTCCCCAGTCCCTTCCGAAGAACACGAAGGTGAACTCCCTCCTGAACCCTTTCTGCGAAGAGGGGAGGTCAAGTACTGCCTTATACCCCTGTCGGGCTTGGAAGTACCACCAACCCGGACAATTATCCCCTGCCATCATCTCAACCAACTTGAACATATTGCGCCATAGGGTGATGGTAGGTCGGACGCTTAACATTGCACAGATCGTCTGAACCGCAATAATCCCTCCCCAGGAGTTCGGCGATATCTGGCTGATGGTCAGATAATAAGCGTTGAAAGATCCTTCACAAAGGGGGTCAAAGGGAATCGGAGCTCCATCTCCATAGACTTGTAATAAACAGCGGTACAACCAGGAGGAGGGGTCAGAACAGTGTGGAAAGCCTCCGGTCGGACCAACATGTACGGATCCCTAATCTGGAACCTCGTCGCTTGCCCCCTCGGATCCTCGAGAAAAGCCTTCATCAGCGAAGGCAAAGGAAACTTTGATCCTGGTCCCCCCTTCGGATCCAGATCTGGAAACTCCGGTCGGCCTGAAGTGGAAGTCTCTCCTTCGCCATCCGACATCGTTACCCTCACTACACCATCATCAATGTATTTATCTAAGTAACTGGCTTTAGAAGGAAAGGCCAGGGACACTTCCCAAGGGAAGGGAACAGTGCCCTCGGCCTCTTCCTCTACTGACGATGAGGGGCTCGGGAGCAGAACCGCGTCGGGAACGGCCGAGGGGTCGGGGCAACTTATTAAGGTTGACACCAGCGTTATTCCCATTCCTCTCACCTCCTCGGACAAATTATAGGGAGGTGAGGTCGGGGGTGTCACCGACTCGGACGATTCTCCCATTATTGTATAGACAAGGGAGTCGGCCGAGGATTATTAAAAGAAAGCAAAAAAGCTAAAGAAGCAAGAGCGTACCTGGTCGGACGATTGGAACCGGAAGATCTGCTGAAAAGTTAGAGAGAAGGGAGAGCTTTTAGAGAACTTTTAGAGAGAGAAAGTGAAAATTTTGTGAAGGATGGACAAATGATTTCTCTCTCCTCTCCGTACATATATATAGACGTGCCTCGGGACGCGTCCCTTCATGGGCCTATTAAATGCTTCTAGATGGCACCATTTCCCCCCTCAAGAAGGCGGCCCATGGAAGATGAAACGTCACATTTTTTGGGAAGCTCCCAGCTCAACCACCCAGCTGAGGAATGCCATGTGGCAAATCACTGATTTCCAGCTCAATGTCACCCACTCGGTCATAACAGCAGTCTCCTCAAGGATGTCGGTCAGACAAGATGAGTCTCCAAATTCCCTTAACTTATCCAACTCAACTAAGTGCTAGGGAACACCTGGTCGGCTTCTCCAGGGCTTGTCAGCCCCTGTCCGAGCTGCGCCCGTCAATCCAGAACCCGGTCGGTCACATGGGGCTCCCCTGCCCTTTGTCCGACCAGGTCTCTGCTAAGTTCCCTTCACTTAGTCAAGACAACTAAGTGCTATAGAGCACCTAGTCGGCCTCTCCAGGGCTTGTTAGCCCCTGTCCGAGCTGCGCCCGTCAATCCAGAACCCGGTCGATCACATGGGGCTCCCTTGCCCATTGTCCGACCAGGTCTCTGCTAAGTTCCCTTCACTTAGTCAAGACAACTAAGTGCTAGGGAGCACCTGGTCGGCCTTTCCAGGGCTTGTTAGCCCCTGTCCGAGCTGCGCCCGTCAATCTAGAACCCGGTCGGACACATGGGGCTCCCTTGCCCATTGTCCGACCAGGTCTCTGCTAAGTTCCCTTCACTTAGTCAAGAAAACTAAGTGCTAGGGAGCACCTGGTCGGCCTCTCCAGGGCTTGTTAGCCCCTGTCCGAGCTGCGCCCGTCAATCCAGAACCCGGTCGGTCAGATGGGGCTCCCTTGCCCAGTGTCCGACCAGGTCTCTGCTAAGTTCCCTTCACTTAGTCAAGACAACTAAGTGCTAGGGAGTACCTGGTCGGCCTCTCCAGGGCTTGTTAGCCTCTGTCCGAGCGGCTTCCCCCTCCGAAACCTGGTCGGTCAATCAGGGCTCTTTTAGCCCTTCAGCCGAGCCGGTCTCCTCTCCAAGGGCCTGGTCGATCAGCTCGTGGGTTCTCTAGCCCCTCAGCCGAGCGGGTCTCTTCTTTAAGGACCTGGTCGGACAGTTTAGGGATTCAGTCTTTCATCCGAGGCGGTTTCCCCCTCAAAGACCTGGTCGGTCAATCTATGGGGCTCTAGCTCCTTAACCGAACCGGTCCTCTCTCCAAGGACCCTGGTCGGTCAGTTCGAGGCCCCACCTAGCAGCTGGGCAGACCCCCCTTCACATGGTCCAAAATTGGGGCTAAAGACACCTAGTCAGTCCTCATCCGACCAGGTACCCCCTTCATGAACGCCCGACCAGGTAGCAAGAAGGCTCCCCTTCAAGGACTCCCGACCAGGTATCTCCAGGGGCTCTTGGTCGGCCTAAGTACCATAGGCTGGCCCTGTTGACATCACGGACCTAGTCGGCGCTTGCCCGACCTGGTCCCCTACCAGCCTTCCCCTATGGAGGTCGGTCACCAGGTCATGGGGAGAAAATTACGCCACGAATGGGCTTCACCCGGTCGGACGACTCTTCAGCCCCTTCCTGGCGTGGGGCTAAATGTTTGGGCCCATTAAATCCCCCAAGAGTCTTGCGCCATGTGGCACCGCCACCTAAGCTCCGTGGGTCCCACCAACTACAGCATGGCTAGCAAGCATTTGGGGATCCATGGGTCCCACAGGAATCATTCTTGAAGAAAGTATCTCCAATCCCTAGGTGAGCTGTCCCATCCAGCACACCATTTTCTAGGAATTCTCACTACTATAAATACCTCTTGTCACATCAATGCAAAGGTATTGAATTCTCACCTAACTAACTAGAGTTTCTCACTCTAGACTCTCTATCTACCTCAATCATCAACTGACTTGAGCGTCGGAGGGGCGATCCCGGAACAACCCCCGGAGTAGTTTTTCTGTGTTTTGCAGGATTCCGGTGAACTGATAACCATCTCTGTTCGGACTTAAGGACTTGCTCAGCACAGACCATTAACCTTAATTTCTAGACAGAAACACTTGCCAACTCCTTATGTACCATATCGTTATTACTCATTACGTCGTCTTTTTTTACTCATTTTTATGTTATTTTTCAGCAACTTCATTTTCTTCTATTTTAATATTATTTGTCAACACTCTATACACCATATCGTTATTACTTATTTATGTGTCGTTATTACTCTTTTTTATGTCATTTTTCAAAAAACGTGTATCATTTCCCCCTTTTTTATTATTTGTCAACTTCTTATGTACCATATCATTATTACTCAATTGTGTGTTTTTTACTCATATTATGTCATTTTTTAGCATACTTGTATCATTTTCCCCTATTTTATTATTATTTGTCAACTGATTATGTATCATATCATTGTTAGTATTTATGTGTTATTTTACTAATCTTTATGTCATTTTTCAGCGAACTTATATTATTTTCCCTTATTTTATTATTATTTGTCAACTCGTGACATATCATGCCATTATTTCACAAATTGGTACTCCCTCTGTATTTTTTTATCTTTCTCACTTAGAATCTTGACTGTAATAGATAGTCAATAATAATAGTAACAATTATGATTATTGTAATAATAATAATAATAATAATAATAATAATAATAATAATAATAATACAAATATAATAATATAAAAAAAAGTGGTGAGAAATAGTAATCATCATAAAGGAATACTAGATTAAGAGACTTCTTATGTATGCTACGAATAGTCCACTCTAATAAGGCTATCTGTGGGAAGTATTATTATTATATTGCAAAAGGGGGATAAGTATCCAGGATAGGGGAGTTATAATGTACAACCAATAGCAAATCACGTGCCAAAAGGCCAGAGAGTGAAAGTGAAGATAATTAAGGACAAGCTGGTCTGAAGTTCTGATAGTAGTTACCCAAGGAAAGGGGACCCTCCAGAAAATTCGGAGTACAATAAGCCAAAAACTTAAGTATCACAACCTAGTATAATTATAGGGGAACTTCCAGTTAAATTCTTACACCCAAATTCAACCAAAATCCCTCAGCCCAGAATTCCTCAATATTACCGCCACCTTCACGCCAGACCAACGCCCCATTCCAGTTCAGTTCTTCCTCCATTTTTCTTTCATGCAAACTAATAAAAGTGTTTTAAACTTGTAGGTGCATATTGGGTAGCCAAGAATTTCAAGAAAAACAAAGGAAAAATTGAAGAACAAGAGGACGAAGGACTCATTAAGGTAAACTGAAAAAAAAAGATTCTTAAGTGATATGTTTAGGCTTTGTTTGGAGGAATTCCTTCCAAAAACTAATTTTTATTGTGTGCATGTCCTAAACTTGTTGGGTAAGAGTAAAAAATTGGACTTTTGCAGCCATTTTTGGAAGGAATTAAGCTAGGAAATAAGGTACATAAGATTCTTGATTAACATGGGTTTTAGTTGTTTTATTTTGATGAAACCTCTTTGTTGGAGAAATGTGGGTTTAAAGTTTGAGTTTTTATGTGAAAATAAGTAATATGTATATGTAAAGTTCCCTCCCTTGAAAGACAGGAACCCTCTCTCTAACCCTCGTTAGAAAACCCTACCATCTAGTTTATCTCCGCCGCGGCGGACGCCCTCCTCTGCCCATGGCTGAGGAGATCGCAGATTGTGTTTCAAGACTGAATATTGATGAAGAAGAGGACGAAGTTCTGGACCTGAATATATTAAACCCTAAAACCGAAAACGTGGTATCACTGCTTCTTGTGGGAAGATTGTTAACTGAACGTAATTTTAATGTCGAGGCTCTCAAAAGGACCATCACCACTGTCTGGGCTCCGGTTCATGGCCTCATCATTAGGGTTTATGAAACCGAACCTATTTGCTTTTCAATTCTTCCATTGGAGGGATAGTCGAAGGTTCTTGAGGGGCGACCATGGTGCTTTGACAACATGCTAGTTGTTCTGAAGGAGGCCGAAGGAGATGAGCAACCGGACCAGGTATCTTTAATTTATTCTCCGTTCTGGATCCGTCTAAAAAACCTCCCCTTTAACATGAGATCTAATGACGTAGTTAGGGCTTTGATTGGTAATATGGGCGAAATTCTTGACATTGAAGAAGATGTATTAGGTTTTGGGCGTTACTGACGTGTGAAAGTTATGTTAGATACAACAAAACCTTTGAGAAGATATAGAAAATTGAGGGATAAGAATGGGAAAGAATTACAGATAGACTTCGCCTATGAACGACTTCCTTTCTTCTGTCTAGCTTGTGGAGTTATGGGCCACTCTGAGAAGGATTGTCAGTTTGTTCATGAAGAAGATAGGTGTGAAAATCTTGGGTGGCACTTGGGGCTTAAAGCCACCCCAAGAAAAGGAAGAACGAAGGAGCTTGAAGAAGAGTTTAAGTTTAAAAATTGCAAGAAGGTGTTGTTTGAGGATTCATTAGGTTCGAAGAAAGAGAAACCTGTCATCACAAATTTGTTATTAAATAACCAAGTTGTTGTCCCCAAAAAGGTGTGTGTGAAGCAGGATCCAAAGGTAGCATTAAATGCAAGTGTTGAGGTGTCAGGTGATCAAGCATCCACTATCATAAAGGAGCAGGTGTGCCTTTATTCAACCCTTAGTGGGGACCCCTCCCATAATGTTGCTGAAACTGCAGTGAACAAAACAAATGATGGGTTTGTTTTTTCGGCTACAAAGGTTAATAAAGGAGTAAAATCTGGTGCATGGAAGAGATTGGCCCGTGGGCCTATGGAGGAAAAAGGAGTGCAGCAAATGGATTTGGACAACTCTGAAGTGGTCCACAAACGATACATTGATGGTAGTTTGGTGTATGATGCTGGTGAAGTTAGTAAGGGGTGTGATGATGGAGATAGTACTTTAAAGCGCCAGAAGCTAAGTATTTCTCTTGATCTTGTCTATATTGTTTTGGCGGAGGTTGGTAATGACCAACCCCGCCCGTCATTATGAATATCTTATGTTGGAACTGCCGAGGGATGGGAAATCCTCGGTCAGTTCGTCAGCTCCGTAGATGGAGCACATTTTATGCCCCTGCTGTGGTATTTTTGTCGGAAACTATGATCAATAAAATTGAAGTTGAAGCTTTAAAAAGTCGTTTGGGATTCCAAAATGCCTTTGGTGTTGCCAGTAGAGGTAGAGCTGGTGGTTTGTGTCTATATTGGAAGGAGGAGGTTCAATTCTGTCTTGTTTCTTACTCTCAACACCATATTTGTGGAGACATCGATGATGGTCATAAAAAATGGAGATTTGTGGGGATTTACGGTTGGGCAAAAGAGGAAGAGAAGCATCATACTTGGGCTCTTATGCAGCATTTGTGTAGTGAGACAACAAGACCTATTCTCTTTGGTGGTGACTTTAATGAGATTTTAAGTTATGATGAAAAGGAGGGAGGAGTGGATCGTGTTCGGCGTGAAATGTTTCGGTTTCCTGCTGCCATGGATGACCTTTCTCTTCGTGACTTGGGTTATAATGGAGTTTGGTACACTTGGGAGCGTGGGAATTCCCTGTCTTCTTGTATTCGGGAAAGACTCGATCGGTTTGTTAGCACCCCCTCTTGGTTGGATCTCTATCCAAACACTACGGCTGAGCATTCTATACGCTACAAATCAGATCACTCTGCCATTATCATCAGTCCCGACCGTGTTTCTAGGCCCACAAGTAAACAAAAGCGTTTTTTCTTTGAGACAAGCTAGCTCCTTGACGAGTCTTGTGAAGACACAATCCGGTCCGCCTGGGCCCAATCTGCTGGGGATTGTCTTATGGGTCGTATTGCTGCTATGTCCCAAAGTCTGAAAAGCTGGAGTAATGTGAAGTTTGGTAATATTGGGAAGCAGATTGCACGTGTTGAAAAGGAGCCTGGCGTAGTGCAACAGCAGCCCATTTCAGATACCACTTGTAACTCGCGCATTGATCTCGAAAAGAATTTGGATGATCTTCACACTAAGAACGAAGCCCATTGGTTTTTGCGGTCCAGAGTTGCAGAAATTAGAGATGGTGATAAAAATACAAAATTTTTTCACCACAAAGCTTCACAGAGGAGGAAAAGAAACTAAGTGGCAGGGTTGTATGATAGCCAGGGGTTATGGTGTGATGATGTAAATAACATTGAAAGTATTTTCACTGATTATTTCAATTCCATCCTTACTTCTACAACTCCTTCTGAGTCTGATCTTGATGCTGTTTTGAGTTTCATTGATCCTATTGTTAGTAATGAGTGTAATCACAGACTTCTTCGGCCTGTCACCAAAGAAGAAATTTACGCTGCCCTCCAACGGATGCATCCGTGCAAAGCCCCTGGGCCTGATGGTATGCATGCTATTTTTTATCAGCGCTTTTGGCACATTATTGGTGATGATATTACTAGTTTTGTTAGTAGTATTTTACATGGTACTCTGTCCCCTAGCTGTGTGAATCATACTAACATTGCTTTAATTCCGAAAGTTAAAACTCCCTTAAAAGCTGGTGAATTTCGCCCCATTGCTCTTTGTAATGTGTTGTATAACCTGGTGTCAAAAGTGATTGTGATCAGATTGAAAGAATTCCTTCCGAGTCTTGTTACGGAAAATCAGAGTGCCTTTGTTCCTGGACGTCTTATTACTGATAATGCCCTCATTGCTATGGAGGTGTTTCATTCTATGAAATACAGGAATAGGAGTCGCAGGGGTACCATTGTTATGAAGCTTGACATGAGCAAAGTTTACGACAAGGTTGAATGGGGCTTTCTGAGGAAACTTTTGCTCACTATGGGCTTTGACGGGCGCTGGGTGAACTTGATCATGAGTTGTGTATCATCTGTTACTTATTCCTTTATTCTTAATGGTGGTGTCTGTGGCTCTGTTATCCCGTCTAGAGGTCTCCGGCAAGGTGATCCCCTCTCTCCATATATTTTTATCCTAGTTGCTGATGCTTTCTCTAAAATGATTCAAAGGAAAGCTAGGGATAAACATATTCATGGAGCAAAAGCCAGTCGCAGCGGTCCAGAAATTTCTCACCTTTTCATTGCAGATGACAGTTTACTCTTCACTAGAGCGTCTCGACAGGAATGCACTATTATAGTTGATATTCTCAACCACTATGAGTTAGCATCCGGGCATAAAATTAATTATGAAAAGTCGGAGGTTTCCTTCAGTAGAGGAGTCAGCATTGCACAAAGAGAAGAGTTGAAAAATCTCTTGAACATGAAGCAGGTGGACAAGCATGAAAAATATCTTGGTATCCCTTTTATCTCTGGTAGATCAAAGAAAGCCATTTTTGATTCACTTTTAGATAGAATTTGGAAGATACTCCAAGGTTGGAAGGAGAAACTGTTATCTAGAGCGGGAAAAGAAGTTCTGTTAAAGTCGGTGATCCAGGCTATTCCCACTTATCTTATGGGGGTTTATAAACTCCCTAGTTCCATCATTTGAAAAGATCCACTCAGCTATGGCTCGTTTTTGGTAGGGTGCGTCTGATTCACAACGGAAAATTCATTGGAAAAATTGGGATTCTATGTGTACTCTGAAATGTTTAGGTGGAATGGGGTTCAAAGACCTCAAAGTTTTTAATGATGCTCTTTTGGGTCGGCAAGCATGGAGGTTAGTTCGTGAACCAAACTCTCTTTTTGCTAGAGTTATGAAAGTTAAATATTATTCTAGTTGTGAGTTTTTGGATGCCCCACTTGGGTATTCAAGAAGCTATTCATGGAGTAGTATCTGGAGTTCAAAGGCGCTCATAAAGGAGGGTGTGGTTTGGCGGGTGGGCAATGGTACCCAAATTAACATTTGGGATGATCCTTGGGTGGTTGATGAAAGTGGGCGTTTCATTACCAGTGAGAAAAATGCAGGGTTTAATACAATTAGTGAGCTTATTGATTTCGAGAGGATGGAATGGAAAGTGGAGACTATTGAAGATTTGTTCAATGAAAGAATTGTTCGGTGTATCCTTGGTATTCCTCTTAGTTCAACTCCTATGAGGGATGATATAACTTGGGCCTTTACAAAGGATGCCTGCTATTCTGTGAAAACCGCTTACATGCTTGGGAAACGTGCAAATCTTGATAATTTTCACCAAGCTTGGGTCAATATTTGGAGTATGAATGTTAGCCCGAAGGTTCGTCATTTTCTATGGCGCCTTTGCACTTATACCCTCCCGGTTCGCAGTTTACTAAAATTTCGACATATGATTGAGGATGATTTATGTCCATGGGGTTGTGGTGAGGTTGAAACGCAAGAGCACGCCATTTTTGGATGCCGATTTGTGCGTGAATTGTGGTTTTCTAGCGGGTGTGAAGCTCTTTGTCCGCATGATCCTTCCAATGCTATGCATGATATTATTGTTGGATGGCATGGGCTTGATGCAAAGGTAGTTACGAAAGGAGCCTTTCTTGCTTGGATTATATGGGGCGAGCGCAACTCCGTCCTTATTGTTTAGCAACAAATTAACCCCCCACAATATCCTGCTGAACCGTGCCCATAGAACTGCTGAAGACTTTGGAAAATATGCCAAGAAGATTTATAAGCCCCTTGCTAATCAGATGGTCGTGAGCCCAAGAAGCTGGACCGCCCCTCCTGCTGATGTTATCAAGTTAAATGTGGACGCCTCGCTCTCGGTGGAAGGATGGATTGGTCTTAGCACCATAGCCCGAAAATCTGATGGGAGTGTAGTATTTGCAGCCACCCGACGAGTTCGAGTGTTTTGGACTGCTGAAATTGCCGAGGCAAAAGCCATTGAAATGGCCATGAAGCTGGGTAAGAGATATAGCCTCTAGGAAGTTGTGGTGGAATCGGATTGTCAAACTCTAATTCACTGTCTCTCTAAGCATGCTATCTTTCTTGCAGATCTAGACATTATTCTCCATAATATTTTATTGTCCTGTACTTGTTTTAAGTCCATTGTATGGTCTCATGTGAAGCGTGAAGGGAATTCTGTAGCTCACCATTTAGCTAAGATTATTCCTTTTGGAGTAGAACAAGTCTGGGAGAACCACTATCCCCATGAAGTGGCTCCTTATGTATTGATGGACAATTTGTCCCTTAATCTATGATCGCTTGCTTTCCCCTCAAAAAAAAAAGTAATATGTATATGCTGGTTCAAGTTTAAGATATGTAAATATGATTGCATGCATCATAACATTGAAAGAACAAGTAAAGGTACGAATGGACGGAAGATGGACTTTTTGTTGTGCCTATGTAAGTTAATGATAATTGCATGATAAATCTGGAAACTTAGGACCTTAAACCTACTGCATTATAATCTATAAACAATAGTTAACGAGAATTAGATTCATGAACAAGTTAGTTCAGTAAACTTTACTACTTTTTCCGAAACACCGAATGTGATTTCACAAGATTCATAACATACGTTTTTTTTTTCTTATTATGCGTGATTACCGAATCCTGAACTAGGAGAGTAAGAGTTTATCTTGAGAAATAAAGAATATAATGATATATATATTTTTATGAAGAAGGTTGATTGAGATGTTAGTTGCAACAATTCGAGTTTCATAGAAATGATAGGGAGAAGAAACTGCGGAAGCAATGATGAACACATCATGGTGTGTGTGTTTAGTATCAATGATAGGACATGTCCTAGATTAAGTCTTGCAAGCAGTACATCTATTATGTTGGGAAGACATTCCCATGAGTTTAGAGTTGGCAGATTGGCCCCTCTATTCGCGCCTCTTCTCCCCGGTTAAATGTAATAGTAAATAGTTAGAAAATAACCTATATTGTAAAGTACATTTCTTATGTTCATAATTGGAAATCTGGGAAGTTCGTGCCCACTTACACACTGGGGGATCATAAAACACATGTACTTAAGTAACGTTGCTATTGCTTATCTTATACAAATATGAGCGTTATGAACGCCTCCTATGAAACTAAATATGAGAACTGAAGAATTTGTGTACCAGCTTTGTTGACTTGATTGTTATCGTCATTCCTTAACTGCCCTTCCGCGGCAGTGGTGAAATTACAGGGCTATGTAAAGGCAGTTGTTTGGGATTACGTGACGCGCATGTCACCGTATTGTTAAACCTAAATGTTTTGTCGTTTTGTTACCTTTATAATACTTGAAATGTAATATTATTATAATGAGTTCTATGGCATGTATTTTAGTAGATTCATATATAAATTACTTTAAAATATGAATTGTAATAGTTTATTAATATTTTAAAAAGGTGGTAAGATACTTCTAAGTCTTGGGGTTTTCTTAAGAAGGAAAGCTGCAAGCTTGGATAAGGTCACCTAATTAGCTAAGATGCAATTATACTTCTAGTAGCATTCGTATAAGCAGCTAAATTAGGTGGACTATTACATTGACGCTATTCACAATTAGAGAAAATCTTTTAGATTTTTCTCAATATATAAGAAAAATATAGTCATGTGGGGTCTTGTTTGATTCGTCTCAATGAGTACTTTATTAATATTCAATTATTATAATTTTTACTAATATGTAATGAAAGATATTTAACGTAGAATAAGTGCATTGACAAACGTGCAAAGTCAAAGTAGGAAAGATAAAAAAATACAGAGGGAGTATCATTTATAAGAGAATTGATATCATTATCACTCATTGTTATGCCATTTCTCAACAAACTCGTGTCATTTTCCCTCATTCCCATTATTATTTTTCAACTCATTATGTATCATTTATAAGATCAATGATATTTTTTTTGTTGACTTTATATCATATTTTACAAAAAGTTAATTATTTTTGCCAAGACCTAAAAATATCTCACTTTCACTCTTATTCAACCTACTTTTCGTCCCCTTCTTCACTTCACGCCCAAATCTATTGTTCATAGATCTTTGCTACTCTACTGTTACATCCTGCAACACTTCTCTCTCTCCCTACCGAGCTTTTGCTGACAATGGTGTTAAACTTTCAGTCAACGGTATCTTCCTTTCAGCGTTGAGTTACATGCTCGCGCAACAAATTGTTGACATCAAACTCTGAATTTCATGGAAACCACCGCAACCTCAACCACTATAATCTCGTGAATCTCTCCACCATTTTCGAAGAAGTGGAGTTCGGTCAAACCTTTGACCACAGTGAGATCGTCATCGTCATCGTCCTCATTGAGCGTATCTCTCGATGATTCATAGGGCACCTGGGGTGCTCTCTTTTCTTTCAATGCGTTCGGTTTCCGATTTGTTTACTCTCTTTCTTCACTATGGTCGCAACCGGAAACTCCCGGTGTAGACACATAATCGTGTCTCCCAATCTAGCACCTAATGATGCATCATATTGTCGTTTTAATTGGTCTGGTCCAAAAGAAGAGCAATCAAACAAGCTCAATTTGATAGCATGAATGCCCGACCAATTCCCATTATCCATATCTCAAATAGAACCAACATCGTTTTAGGAACATAAAGTCTATTCATTAATTTCAAGCTCAGTTTTTTAAAGCCCAATTGATTATTCATGATAATTAATTGCATCTTTAAAGTTCATTTTCCGAAAAGTAAAATTAATTATTCCTGATAATTGATTGTATTTTTAATATAATTATTTTTGATAAATATTTTTCTAAAAGATTTTTACGAAAATAAGATTTTTATTCTTTAAGATGACTGATTTCCAAATCTAAAAGAGATTATTTGATCAAAGATAAAATGAATCTTTTAACAAACAATATATGCTCAAATCTCCGATTGGCGACGCGCAACCAGATGTGCCTAACACACCAGGATGCAAGTGCACAATATTGAGACAATCAGTGAAACGCAGAAGCACGTGCGATGACGCGGGAAGGCAAAGCTAGGCTCAATTGTCGTCCGTGCGCAACGCTTTTTTTATTCTTTTGTGCGCAGTTTTCAAAATTGTTTTCCTATCAATTAACCTTGTGTTTTACTTGATTTTTCACGCTTTCAAACGCACTTCAATGCTTTCCTACACTCACATAATACTCTAAATATACTTCAAACATATATTCGAACACTCAAACTTCATTTATTTCATACTTCAAGCTTTGAGATTGTTCCTCCTGCAAATCGTTATACAAGATCTAAGCGACAAAGGTATAATTTATGAGGTCCAATTTGAACTTGATTCTTATTTCACTTACAATCTACTTTTTATGGTGTAGATCCTTAAAGGATTCATGTTGTTGTATATTTTACACCTCTAATCTCTAATCTCTAATCTTTCCTTTTTCTTTATTTCTAAACACTATATATATCAAACGTATGTTGTATGTTTTGATGCTTTCATCACCATATATGTTTATTTTGGCTAGCAACAAGACCTAAATAAATATTCTAAGTGCTGAATTTAAGACAATTTAATTTGGAGAGTTGGATTAGGTTGCATGTAATTAGAATGCTTAAACAACATATCACCAAAAATTAGTCTTTTGTGTTTATTGAACCAACATAGATTAATTTTAAGAATGCTTTAAACATATTAGTTGGTTGTTTATTTGCATAAGCTCAAACATGAATCGCATAAGTAGATCTAGGCCCACAATGGGGGGATGTGATTCCTAATGATATACATACCTTCAACTCGGAACTATATCTTTGGTTTATTGACCAATTATGAAGTCATCACTGGGAAATCCACATTGGATAAATCTTTAAGATGTGCCTATGAGTCCTCTTTTAAAGTTTTATTGCCAACTTATCTTTTTCAAAAAAAAAAATCAAAACTAAAACCTTTATGATAAGGTAAATTCATGATCATCCCACACAGGCAATATAAACATGCCTACACCCGGTGAAAAGCCTCAAAGTGAGAAGTGTGAGTGAGAAAGAAAGTAGATGCAGGGAAGACATAGTATGAGGGTTTGCCATCGCCGAAGAAGGTGCCGGAGGAGAGTGAAAAAAAAGGTGGAGGTTTTGGCTTATGGATTTCACAAGTGTGAATGGGTGTTATGCCATAAGTGATGGTGTAACAGTTCCACCCAAGACTTTGTAAAAAAAATGTTTTAAGAGGAGAAACTCAAAATTTGTAACTGTTATAACCTATAAGGGGAGTCCATCATGTAATCAAAAGAATTAATCTTTTTGATAAATTTATGTCCTACTCTATGATTTTGAAGAAATAAGAGAACAATTTTAGTTCTTGGTCCGCTTCAAGTGTCCACTTAGTTACTAAATAAAACTCATTATTGATTTGAGAAATTGATAGCGTGAGTAGGGGTGCTTATCGAGCGAGCCGAGCCCGAATAGCACTGGGCTCGGCTCGAGCTCGTTTAAAATTTCCCAGGCTCGGCTCGGCTCGTGAGATCGCCGAGCTTGGGAGAGCCGAGCTCGAGCTCGGCTCGTGATGGAAATTTGGGGCTCGAACTCGGCTCGCGAGCTCGTTTAGGCTCGGCTCGCGAGCTTGTTTAGGCTCGACTAATAAGCTCGGCTTGGCTCGAAGTAGGTGAGCTTGTTCACTCACCCATCATATGCTTTTATAACTTGATTTCCCTCTTAGCATTGCTAAGATTTCAATGTGGGACTCCATGGTTTCTTAAAGAAAAACAAACTCACTATCCCCATTTCAATGTGGAACTTCATGTTTTGTTTAAGATAAACAAACTCATTTAACATATACTTATGTAACTTGGAATCCCTCTTAGCATTGCTAAAATTTCAATGTGGGACTCCATGTTTTGTTAAGAAAAAAAAAATCATTATACCCTTGTTTTGTTTACATATGCTTTTATAACTTGGAATCCCTTCTATCATTGTTAAAATTTCAATGTGGGACTCCATCATGTTTTGCTAAAGAAAAAATTATCAAATATTTTAAGTATTAAATATTTAAATAATCAACTATTTAAAAATATACTTCATTCCCTCTATGAAGAAAAGAAAGTATAGTTTTTGTTTTCCAACCAAGGAGATACAAAATTAAACTTTAAGTTGAAGTAAGGAGTAGTAGCTATTTATAAAGAAAATAAGGTTGATCCTTGTTTTCTTAACCAATGTGGGACTTTAGTGCCTAGTGGAGTAGAGGTGAAGTTGGATCACAAATTAAAATATATAATTTGTAATCTAAATTAAAATATAAATTAGTATTAAATTTTTTTAATATAAAATAATAAACGAGCTGCTCACGAGCTTTGAGAGCCAAGCTTTGACTAGCTCGGCTCGTTTAAGTCTCGAGCCGAGCCCGAGCTCGAGCCGAGCTTCAACGAGCCGAGCTTTGACCGAGCCGAGCCCGAGCTGCTCGCGAGCTTGTCAGGCTCATTATCACCCCTAAGCGTGAGTGTCCAACCTATTACCTCACTAGTCCTATATGCACGCAATGCGTGCGAAAATAAAGAAAAGGTCAATTGCGTAATAATATATACAATAAATTATTAATAAAGTTCATTGTATATTTTTTTATGTTTTTTGAAAGTCAATAAATCAATGATGATGTAAATATTTTGTTAATTGAGGATATAATGATAAAAGAGGTGAATTTGTATTTTATTACTTAAGGGTATGAAAGGAATTACCATTTTTGGTGTCCCCCTCCTCTTCCCTTATATAATAGAGATTTCAACTGCTGATTAGGGATGGCAACGGGTCGGACTTGAACTGGATTATGCACAATCCGACTCCGACCGTACAAGAAGTCGGATTTTAAATCCGAGCCCAAGTCTGACTCCAAAAATCCGAATACGACCTGACTTAAAATCTGGACCTTCGACTCTGAATCCGATCCGACTTAAAATTTGAGTATCCAACTTAAAGCAAAATATAAAAGTCGTAAGTATCTTAATTATGATTGCGTGCCAAAAATCTCGTTTTAAGGGGGAAAGATTGGGCCATAATAAGTACTACTCCAACTCTTCAAGTTATAAATAAATCAGGGAGACTTTTGTTACATAATATTTTCAACGTTAATTAAAATATTTAAGGTGCACCTACTGGACGGCAAGCAGCTTAATGAAAGAATAGTGTGACAGAATTAGAAAGAGAAAGAAGTGATGAGTCATTAGATTAAGAGAACCATATATTTTTAAAATCAAATTTGGGTACAATTATGATTTGATTGAAATGAGAATGATGGAAAAACGTGGTGACTTATAACTATAAGGAAAACAGGGGGTCTTTGATGGAAAATTAACAAAAGGTGTACATTGAAGAATTAGAACACCCACTTATTATCTTAAGATGTTGAAACATATAAATTTAAAATAACTCAAATGAACTCGGTACACACGAACATAGAAAGCGTTTGGTATGATTAATGAAAACGGAATGGAAAGGATTTGGATAAGGATGAGAAATGGAAATAAAATAATTGTTACCTTTAATAGTTGTTTGGTATCCTAACGGAATGGAAACAATTATGAGGTTTATGATTGAAGAAGGAAACATAATATGTTTCCAGTAGTTTGATAAGGGTAATAATGGGGGATTGTGAATCCTTCCGGAAACGGTTTTTGTTACTTAACACTCCTACCAAACAATTAGAAATGGAAACACTAATTTGAATAGGTTTCCTACATCAATTTTTTCTATACCAAACACCCTCTTAGTGTGCACCGGGTTGGCAATTAATATTGATTTCATATAGTTTATTTTAAAACAAGATATTAGTAGAATTGAAAATTTTCATGTCAATTTTTTTTTCTTATTTTAAAAGTTTCTTTTCTCCTTGTACATATTCCTTATACATATATATTTAAAAGACAATCCGTCTTGTGTGGACCCGGTTCACATTAAAAATAGTGTGGACCAGGTCTGGACACGTGCTCCACTACAAACTAGTCACTCCCGCTTTCCAAAATCCGCGCGATTTTCTCTCTCTTCAATAAGATTCTCTCGCCCTAAAATTTTAACAAAAACAGTTGTTCAGAACAAACATACACTATATCATTTTAATATACACTATATCATGTCAAAATACACTATCATGTCAAACACTATAACGATCGATTATGATAATTTTGTGTAATATACAAATAAACTACACTATAACATTTCAAAATACACTATATTATGTCAAAACACACTATATCATGCAACACTATCATGTCAAAAAATACAGCAAAATACTATCATGTCTAAATACACATATCATGTCAATATACACTATAACATGCAACACTATCATGCCAAAAAAACACAGCAAAACACTATGATTTTGAAAATACACTATATCATTTTAAAATACACTATAACATGCGACATTGAACGCGGTAAAAACGGAAAGTTGTAATCATTAAAAACTCACGTGAGATGGATGAGGTGTACACTTAGTGTGCACCGCGTTCATATTAGTTTTTTTATTTAAAAGATATTTAAAGTTGATTTGAATCACGATAAAATGAAAAGCTAATACTACTACGTAAAAGTTTCAAATATAAAAAGGAAAAACTGATATCACTAATCCTAACTCCTAACATGTTAATGAGCCCCACTGACTCTTGAGCTATTCGAGTTCAGCTTGAAATTTGCATGAATCAATCATAGCTTTATTTGACCCGAGAAACTTGTAAACAACCTTAAAACTCAGTTCTTCTCGTTAATACCCCTAAACTATGAGTGTTCTTACATAGTTCCAACTATTGATCAATCTAGAACAACCTTAACTTTGAGGTAACTTTCTTAAATAATCCTTAACTTCAACTAACCTGCTAAACCAACTAAAAATAACAATTACACTTTTGGTATAACTTATAACATACTAAAAAAACTTATATTTTCCACACTCCTTCAAACCCTCCCTTATTACCCTTCAAAATTCTTCCAAGTCTTTGTCACAAAATATACTTCATACGCTTTTTAATACTTGCAAAAAATTTCATTGTAGAAAGTTTTTGTTACTTGCAACGTTAACATTTAGGCAATATATTTTCTCTGAGCACACGAGGTTACTTTTTATCTCCCTCTATCTCTTTTTCACTCCTTGATCCTTTTGTATATTCCAATATTATTATGAGCTGTAACTATTAAACAAACAAAGTAATATATAGTTTTAGTTAGGAATTGGGAAAGGTTCGTCCACCCTTTAAATTTAGGGAAATTGTACGTGGTCACCTCCTATTTTGAAATTGCTATGTAATGGAAAGCAAATATTGACATTCTCTCAAGTGATCTTCTGTTATAAGTTTTAGAAAAAAGTATCATTGATGAGCATATTTCATTCAATATTTTGTTAATATATATTTGAAAAAGATACTTTTTTCTTTGAACTAATTAAAATTTTGCATATTGGTACTTATTTTGATCAGATTCTTGTGATTGATGCCCTATATGAAAGTGGAGCAGTGGAGTTCGTTTTCATTAATTATAAACGTCGTTTTCAAGATCAAAAACACCTTTTTGTTAAACTTGGGATCCTTATTGTGAAAAAATGACATATAAATACTTATTTCGACCAGCTTTTCGTGATGGGTTCCCTATAAGGCCGGTCAACAAAGTTCGTTGTTGCAAAAAGAAAAAGTCGTTTTCGAGGTCAATATGTCCAGCTCGGGATGTATACCGTGAAAATTGACATATATACATATTTCATACGAACTCTCGTATTTGATTCTCCACAAGATGGTCGATAGAATTCGTTTAAAATATAACTTTTCTTTTTCTTAAATTAAATAACAAAAATTAGATGGAAATTCGTTAATGTCATTTTTTTTGTAAAATATTACCACATTATTACTTTGGAATTTTTTTCATGAATAATGTCAAAGGGAGTATTAATTCCTCTTATGCACTGAACTTAAAATTAATTCCATGGATTTCGTCCACAAAGGATAGGACGTGAGAATTTCTTGTCGGCAAAGCAACCCGCTACTCAAAGTAGCGATTAACTTTAAGTTAAGTCGCTAGTGATGGTAGCAATTTACGAGGTAAAACCACTACTTGGTATAGCGATTTATATCGTAAATTGCCATCGAGGCAAACAAAGAAAAAGGGCGCCACGTAGGACCGTGTGTCCCCCACACGTGGCGAGAGCGGTCGCACAATCCTATGTGGTGCACTTTTCCCCTTTTCTTTTGCGTTGGTTCTGTTCTATAATGAATCGCTACTCTGAGTAGCGGTTCATATGCATACCTTATACCTTGTCTTAGGGACACAATATAACTACTATTTGAAGTAGCGGTCAAATTTGGTGAAATATTATTGGTATTAATCAATACTAGGAGTAGCGGTTTTATTTAAAAAATCAAAATTTATGGTCCGCTGTCCTACATATACAATATCCATAGAATAAATTCAAGTAATCACATAGGAGGAATTAATACTCTCTTTGACATTATTGACGGAAAAAATTCTACTGACTCCGTCCCAAAATATAGTTCCCATTTCCCTTTTTTCACGGTAATTTATGCAAGTAAAATCTAAGAGAGATAATAAAGATTTTTTTGTTGATTTAAATAAATATTGTATTGAAAAAGATGATTTTAGGAGAAAGAATGAAGAATAATTGGTGAAAGAGCATGAATAGTAACATTTGGTTGAATAAACAAAGGAAATAACAATATTCAAGAAGCAAATAAATGATTGGACACAATTTTTCTAAATAAATTACGGAAATGAAACTTAATATAGAAATGAGAAATATATTTTGGGACACTCAAAATGAAAATGAGAAGTATATTTTGAGATTGAGGGAGTATTATATAAAGTAGAATTTCCTCGAAATTTAGGACAGTTCGATACCATTAAAGTATTAAACAATTGACGTCCTTAAAACTTAAAAGCAAACAACTGAACAAGAAATGTCTAGGGACGGCCACTGTAGTTGAAGTAACTGCCTTGAGACTTGAGAGTTGAGAGTTGAGAGTTGAGAGTTGAGAGAGTATGCACATTCCTAAATAGAGTAATTCTCTTTCCTCCTCCCTCCATCATATTCTCATCTTCTTTCAGTTTCAAACAATAGAAGCTACTTAATCCATCCAGTTTTTAGTTTTTGTTTGTAGCTGGCTCAAGAAATGCCCTCATCAAAAGGGCCAAAAATCTTCCACAATCGGTCATCATCTTCCTCATTCCCCTATCCTCGAAAACCAACTGCCCAGATCTTCTGCCTTGTTCTTGGAATCACTGCTTTAATCTTGGGTTTATTCGCAATTTCAAGGTCACTTCTTCATTATAATTGCAAATCATTCCAACCCACAACTGTTTCTGTGGTGTGGGAAAACAATGCTAATGCTAATGCTAATGCTAATGCTAATGGTGCTCAAATTTCACAAAGTAAGGATGTGAAAAACAGGCATAAAGTTATGGGTTTTGTTGGCATTTTTACTGGCTTTGGATCTGTTGGTCGTCGTCGTTCTTTGCGCCAGACTTGGTTGCCGTCTGATCGTGATGGACTTCAACGGTATAAATTTATTTATCACCCCTTTTTCTTCTTTTCTTTTTACTATTCTTATCAATTAAAACCCTTAATTGAATTGTTTCATGTTTATTTAGTGCTTAGTACAAGATGGTAGCTATTTCCTTTTTGGGTTACTTTATTAAGTGCTTAACTTTTGATTTATTGGGTTTGTTGGGTTGTTGGGTATGCATATGATTGGTCGTTTTCTGATGGCATAGGCATTGCTGTTTCGGAGTCGAATCGTTTGATGAAGTTTTGTTCGTCATGGAAATTATTGTATTAGCTTATGAGTTGCATTAGATTTATGATCTAATTAGGATATTATTGCGCCTCGATAAGGATCCCTCATAAGGGTGAAGGGTCCATTTGCCTGTTGTTTTTATGTTGCCATTGTTGATAGATCCACATACAAGGAAGTGGGAGCACTTGCCCCCTACTTTAGTGATTATAAATTTTGATATCTTATCGTATATTACATTGATGGGAAGTGACTCAATGGTTAGTCGGTAGAACATACAATTTTGGGCTTGAACGTTGCAGAAACCAACTACCACAATTTTCTTTTTGATGTTGAATATATGAAAAATAGAACTTCTGTCAAATTTTTGCAAGAATTGGTTTATTTCGATTATTTTATGGATATATGTGTTTTATATCCGAGACTTGTTTGTGTCTATATATTTGAGTTGTCTTATTCATGGGTCCATACAATGGCATGCTCATTTGTGTCTGCTTGATGCAACCAGGTCAAGGGCCTTCCGAGCTAAGCAAGTTGACATACACTAGCTCACTAGAGCTTTAGAATATCAGATGTCTCCGAAGAGACTAGAGCTTTAGAATATATTTGGGTCATTCTATATAAGATTGATTGATCTGGCTAGTCCATTCACAATATTTTGGCAGGGATTTTCTAAGTCATCACTGGAGCTGAAATCCTTACTCTCATTTCACATTTTATTTGACCAAAGTTTGTGGAGGTCTTTAGTAATTCCATTGGGAGGAGTTAGTTGTCCTTTTTCTGCAGGAGCAGAAAAAGTTGTTTTGCTTACGTCCTCATTATGGTTTAGCTTCGTCGGGTGCTTCTTAGATGAGGCCTGTGTCTCTGGAGGTCTCATTTAATTTTAAGTTTCAAGACTAAATTGGAAAAAAGAGTAACCTTCATCCTCGGTTTATAGTCTAATTGGTGCTCTGCATACTTTTGGTTTACAACAATCTGTGAAGTGGAAACTCCATATGTGGCTATGCCTTGCTTCAGGTAAGGGGTATCTATATATCTTGTAAATTGAAGGACATGATTAGTGCTGGTGTTCTACTTGGTTTCTTTTAGTACATTTTATTAAACTTAGAAGTCCCGTGCTTGAAGAAAGGAGTAGCTGTTGTTAGCTCTGTAAGAGTTGAGGACTTGCACTTTGTGAGATTTGTCCTTTTCTGATGTTCAATTGCAAGAGACTATGTTCTGGTGGCCATTGAGAAGGTTGGATGGCTGTGCACTTATTCCCCTGCTTTAGATATTGATGCTTTTTTCACGTGATTCTTGACATGTATGTCCTTAATTTGTTGAGTAGTTACATTTGTTTCTGGCTCGTGAGGTTATTGTTTGCATTAAAAGCTTCGCGAGGTTGTCACTGAGTCACTGGAAGTCATAGAGTAATAAAGGCTAGTCATGTTGCTGTGATGTCCTTTTTCTTTTTCTAAAATATTTTATACTATCAGGCAATCATCGAGTCTCTGTGTCTGTTATGTGCCAATATGCATCACATGGTAATGTTAGATTTTCACTATCGAAGTACTTCATTGCTAAACTTCTAAGTTACTTAACTGATAGATGCAATATACACTTTCTTGGATAGTTAATCTGTATTGCAGTGAAAATGATGTTGTTGGCATGGTCATTGATTCATTTTTGTTGCTTTGGATTTTAACTTGTGTCACACTAGACTTACCAAGTCTCATATGATTGAACGAATAAAGTTTTTGTTTGGATGCTTTTTTTTTCCCGAGCTCTTTCTAGGATCTGGGTTAAATGTTTGGGATTTTGCATGGGGTTCCCCTGAGGTTTGGGGAAATTCATGTGGTTGTGATGAACCCCATTCACCACTACCTGAACTTACACACAATCTCAACACAGAAAATCAAACAACCAGCAAATAACCAGCAAGTAACCCAGAAAAAGATTAAGAGCAGAGAAAAATAAGAACAGAGAGATGAGAAGAAGGTGGTAATGAAGATTGATAAAAGAGTCACTACAATTGTATGAGCTTTCGAGAGGCTCACTCTCTCCCAAGTTCCACTACTCACTCAATCATTAGCTGCCAGATACCTAGCCTCCACTCACCTTTTATTCTAATCATACCCTGTGTACAAGCACTCAGCAAAATAACTAACACTTTGTCACTATTGCGAGGTCATTGCCCTTTCTTTCTTTCAAAATTACTGCCCTACCCCTTGTTGCCACGCTTTTGGTAGGTGATTAAATCCGGTTTCTTCAGTTGATGCATCACAATACCCGCCCCCCAAAGATTCACCTTGTCCTCAAGGTGGAAGCAGTGGCGGACCCAGAAATTTAAATTTGGGGTACAGACGTACAACAAACACAAAAGTAGGGAAAAAAATTGTACGATACATCTATGACGGGTCTAAGACTAAAATCGCATGGGTACGAAATCGTTTGAAAAATTGACGATGATTAATTGATAATATTTTTCAATAATTAGTTCAAATTTCAAGCAACGTGATTACATGATCAATCATATGATTACAATTAATTGGCAATTGTCTTACACATATAATTATAGAGTTATGGAATATAAAAGTAATGAGGATCTCATGTGAATGTACTTTTCCCTACATATAGAATAAATGCGTGATTAGTGTCAAAGTACAAAATACAACAATTATAAGAAGCAAAGTATTAATTATTTACTTATTTAGAAACTGAAAATTGGAAGCAGATGCAAAAATAAAAATACAAAGTTAAAGTATTAAGGTGCAACATTCAAAATATTAAAAACAAAAGTGAAAAATGTAGTACTAATGGCTCCAAAGTGCAAACCTGCATGTAGTATGTGGCTCCAAAAAAGAGTGCGGGTAATAGAATTTAGAACAAAAAAATTTATAATGCTACAGGGTTCGACCTCGCGATGTTGCGGAAAGGGAATTACTGTATCAATTAGTGGTATGACCACTGGGCCAAGTCAATTTATCAGATTATATTTGATGCGAAGTATTTATATTTAGGTTTGGGGGTACAGCTGTACCCCTATGTCTCCCATTGGGTCCGCCACTGGGTGGAAGGACGGAAAACGAAGGTGGAGAGGGTGCATGTCTTCCCATGTAGCTTCAAATGATGGTAACCCTTTCCATTTGATGAGAACCTCAGTGTGAGTATAGTGTGAGTATCAGGGAAAAAAAAAGCGGTCGCGGTCGTGTTCGCGGGAACGGTCACGTTTTCGCGGGAATGGCTTGTAACGGGCAAATGAACGTTTCGCGGCTGACGCGGCGTGAATTTTTTAAAAAAATTCACATAAATATGTTTCAACTTTATTTGCATTTTTTAGTTTATGAAGCATTATTACAACATAATATAATCAAATCTAATAGAATATCATGTTTCATCAACTATATAATTAAATCATAGAAAGAATTTGGCCAATGTTTGAAAAAAACGGATGTAACGGGGATAAAAGCGTTCTAACGCGGCGAGTTCGCGTTACGGAACGGACAACGTGGCGAGAAGTATGTGAATTTTATTATGGCGTTCCGTAACGGGATTTCGCTGAACGGCAAATCCTAAATCCGTTACAGAACGGCCGTTCTGTAACGAAACGGGAGAGTTTTAGTTCCGTGGTGAGTATGAGTCCCCTGACGAATCTGCCTAACATCCAACAATTCCTCGGGATCGACAACAAGCTCCAAGGACCATAGAACCGGGGAGCAAGTTTCTCGAACGGCCGTTTGGCCAAGGACTTTTGTCTCTAAGGTTGGAGTTTCAGAAATACAACATCACCCACCTTAAACTCCCTATCTGTTCTGCCCCTATTTGCGTAGTACTTCAGACGTTGTTGGGCTCTCATGAGATTAACTTGGAGATCATCCATGACAGCATCTCTGTCCTGCAACATGGCGTCCAGGCTCGCAACCGAAGTCTGACCCTTAGGAGCTCTCACCACATGAGGTGGGTCACGACCATATAAGACCTTAAATGGTGGCATCTTGGTGGACGTATGAGGAGACGTATTGTAAGAAAATTCTGCCCATGGCGGCCATTTTACCCAAGCCTTGGGATGCCCCCTACAAAACAACGTAGGTATGTCTCTAATCAGCGGTTGACAATCTCCGTTTGGCCATCCGTTTGGGGGTGATACGCTGAGCTCCTCTTTAAGGTAGTGCCATGAAGGCGAAATAACTCTTTCCAAAACATGCTCAGAAAAATCCGATCTCTATCTGAGACAATAGAGGAAGGGAAACCATGAAGTTGCCCGATTTCTTTAAGAAATAACTCAGCCACCATGAGAGCCGTGAATGGATGCCGAAGAGTGAGAAAAAGAGAGACGATCGACAACCACCAAAATAGTATCCACCCCTTTCGAAACCGGCAGGCCCTCAACAAAATCCATGGAAAGATCCTCCCACACCAAGGAAGGAAGGGGTAGAGGTTGGAGTAAGCCCCCTGGTGTTGTTGTGAACCTTCTGTTGTTGGCAAATGAAGCATCGTTGGACATACCTGGCGACCTCTTGACGCATTCCACACCAATACCACTCAGCTGCCAGTCGGAGGTATGTTTTCAGGTCTCCAGCATCATGATACTCATATAGCAATTTTGGAATAAAAGTCGAGTTGCTGGGAATAACATACCGTCCCTTGAAAAGGAGTTTACCATCAACTGAGGTGAAATGAGGTGGAGTTCTGCCCTCTTGCAGCTCTTCCTTAATATGAGTGAGGAAGGGATAATCTGTAATTTCTCTTTCCAACTCAGCCCATACGACTCCTTGCACAGCAACAATGGCCCCACACTCCACGTCACCCACTGTTTTGCGAGAGAGAGCATCCGCCACGGGTTGGACGTTCCCGGTTTGTAATGGATTTCGAAGTCATACCCCATTAGCTTGCTCACCCACTTCTGAAATTCAGCCCCTATCTCCCTTTGGTGAGTGATGTAACACAAGCTTTGCTGGTTTGTGTGAATTAAAAAATGTGACGACCCAGTAGGTAATACTTCCACTTTTGAACTGCAAAACAGATGGCCATCAATTCTTTCTCGTAGACTGACTTCAATTGGGCTCTAGTTCCCAAAAATTTACTGCAATAGGCTATCGGCCTGCTCTCCTGCATCATAACCGCCCCCATTCCATATCCCGACGCATCGGTTTCGACCACAAAAGTCAGCTGGAAGTTAGGCATAGCTAACACTGGTGCTGGAACCATGGCAGATTTCAATTGATTGAAGGCTTCCATGGCCGTAGGTGACCACTTAAAATTGTCCTTCTTGAGTTGTTCTGTTAAGGGCCGAGCTATGTGAGCATAATTGGCAACAAACTTACGGTAGTATCCGGTAAGGCCTAAAAATCCACGCAACTCACGCAGATTTTTTGGGATTTCCCACTCCAAAACAGCCTGTATTTTCTCGTTATCCATGGCCACACCACCTTCTGAAATAACGTGCCATAAGTACGCAACCTCCCGCTTCCCAAACTCACACTTCTTCTTGTTTACAAATATTTCATGTTGGGCTAACATGCCCAAAACCAACTCCAAATGTCCAGCATGCTCTTCGTCATTACGACTATAAATGAGAATATCATCAAAAAATACCATAACAAAACGTTGTAAATAAGGGCGGAATACCTCATTCATCAATGATTGGAACGTTGCCGGTGCATTTGTGAGCCCAAAAGGCATGACAAGGAACTCATAATGGCCCTCAAAAGTGCGAAAAGCCATTTTGTGGGTGTCTTCCGGCTTAACCAGAATTTGATGATAGCCCGCTCTCAAGTCTAGTTTGGAAAAAACTGTCGCCCCATGTAACTCATCCAACAATTCATCGATGACCAAAATGAGGTATTTATCCGGCACTGTTTCCTTATTCAAAGCCCGATAATCCACGCAAAATCTCCACGAGCCATCCTTCTTCTTATCCAATATAACCGGGTTTGAAAACGGACTTGTGGAAGGTTGTATAATTCCGGCAGCCAACATTTCTTTTATCAGGCGCTCAATTTCATCTTTCTGAAATTGAGGGTAACAATATGGGCGAAATCCTACAGGACTACTACCCTCCTTGAACACAATCGCATGCTCGTGGCCCCTCCTAGGTGGCAGGCTGGCAGCCCCACTAGAGCTTCAAAAACTCCCTCGAAACGGCCCATCAGCCCTTGTAAAAATGGTGGTATGGTTTGTTCTACCTTGTTGTCCCTGACGTTGGACTCTCCTGCCTCCACTTGGTTGAATTCCAACCACAGTCCTCCTCCCTCCTTACGAAGTGTTCTCAGCATGGCCTTAAGGGATACCTTAGAACGAGCTAAGGATGGGTCTCCCTTCAACTTGTACTGCACTCCTCCTAATTGGAAACTCATCTCGTTAGTTCTCCAATTACTCACCACCGTTCCCAAAGTCTTTCACCATTGAACTCCTAATATCACATTCAAATTTCCCAGATCCAAGGGATGGAAATCATCTTCAACCACGAGCCCTCCCTCCAATTGTAGAACCACTCCCTTTCATACCCTTGTTCCGCGAATCGCCTGCCATCTCCTAACGACACCCCAAATTCAGCAGCTCTTCTGGTTCCATTAACCCGGTTCCTCTTCTCCAATTTCAGGGCCAACTCCATTGCTTGATCCAAGTTGTATGGATTTAAAACCCGAATTTCGGACTGAAGATCGGGGTTAAGCCCATGAATAAACTTACCCATCAGTATTTCTTCTGGAATTCCATCCAAGGGTGCCGCCATTTCAATAAACTTCCTCGTATACTCCCATACACTCGCCCTCTGAGTGGTGGCTAACCTGTTCATGTAATGATCCGGCGTTCAGTGGCCGGAATTGAGTCATCACAAAACTCTTCATTCCCTCCCAAGTCCGAAATGGCCGTCGTTTATTCTCCCATTGATACCATTGCAAAGCGTCACCCTCCATAGCCACAACCGCCGCCTCCATCTTCTCGGCATCAGTCAACCCATGAAAAGCGAAAAACCTCTCGCCCCTTAGAACCCAGCCATCCGGATCTGTGCCGTCAAAAGTCGGCATGTCTAGCTTCTTATGCCGCCAATTTCCACCGGGTCCCACTCTGTTCGAGGACCCTCCTCTTCCTCCGCCGAATCTGCCACCATCAAATACCCCATTTTCTCTTCCGCGATCCGCCGCCTTCTCACCACCCATACCTTCCTCCATATCCCCTAACTCCAGATCTAGGGTACGATTACTAACCTCTTTCGAGTTGCTTTTTCTGACCGCTTCCGGTTGGAGATTAGAGAGGGCCAATTTCATCTCCGTTTGGAATTTGTTTTGGTCTGCACGTGCCACCGTCAACATCCCTTCCAGATTCTCGTGCGTTCTCTCGATCCTCCCTTTTAACCGGAAATTTGCCACATCTAGATCTTCCTTGCTTCGCTTCATCGCTTCGTCCATTCTCTGTGATATTTGGTCAGCAATGGTGAGCTTAGCCGCCTCCATAGCTATTCCCACTGAGTCAGAAATCTGCTCAGCAATGGAATTTTGGAGGGTTGTCATCCGAGCCTCTAAAAGATCTAGCCTCTGATTAGTCGTCGGTGGTGTCATTCCTCCTCCAGTATCGGCTGCTCTGATACCAACTGTGATGAACCCCACTCACCACTACCTGAACTTACACACAATCTCAACACAGAAAATCAAACAACCAGCAAATAACCAGCAAGTAACCCAGAAAAAGATTAAGAGCAGAGAAAAATAAGAACAGAGAGATGAGAGGAAGGTGGTAATGAAGATTGATAAAAGAGTCACTACAATTGTATGAGCTTTCGAGAGGCTCACTCTCTCCCAAGTTCCACTACTCACTCAATCATTAGCTGCCAGATACCTAGCCTCCACTCCCCTTTTATTCTAATCATACCCTGTGTACAAGCACTCAGCAAAATAACTAACTCTTTGTCACTATTGCCAGGTCATTGCCCTTTCTTTCTTTCAAAATTACTGCCCTACCCTTTGTTGCCACACCTCTTGTAGGTGATTAAATCCGGTTTCTTCAGTTGATGCATCACAGTGGTGCCCAAACAAGTTTCAATATTCACATGGTTCCCCTAAAACACAAAAATCTGTATTCTTCCCGTTAGTTTTAATTACATAATTAGGTGTTAATTTTAATGGAAAGCTAACACCGTTAATATTTGCCTTACTTATGAATTAACTTTGTGTTTTAGGGGCTCCATGTGAATATTGAAACTTTTTTGGGCAACACATGAATTTTCCCAAACCTCAGGGGCACCTCACGAAAAATCCCTAATTTTTTATTTTATTGAATTACTATAGAGGTGCAGCTGCTGGATTGTTCTTATGAGTGTGAATCAACTTATAAAGCTCTGGATTGTTCTGTTGTATTGTATCCTATTAATGTGAATCAAATTATAAAGCTGCAAGTGAACTTTCAAGGACAAAATCTGTATTCTTCAAGCAAAATGTGCCGCTTGTGTACAGATTATAATTGTTACATGCTTCATCACTATCTAGTTTTAGCTATGGTGTACTAGGCTTGCTTCTATGTTACGAGTTTGCTGAAAGTTTGGTGTTGTACATTATGGCTACTGGATTGCAGTGTGTGCTGCTGCTGCCAATATGTTACGCCTATTAAATTTTAAGCGTGATTGCAGACTGGAAGAAGCCACTGGACTAGCTTTCAGGTTTATCATAGGCAGGACAAGTGCTGAGTGGAAGATGTCAGTGCTTAGGAAAGAGGTTGCCAAGCATGATGACTTTATTCTGTTAGATATAGTGGAAGAGTACAGAAAGCTCCCCTACAAAACGTTAGTGTATATTTGCCAACAAACATTTTACTGCACGCATGTCAATTAAGATTTCAACTCACAATAGCTATGTCTTATAGGTTTGCATTCTTCAAAGCTGCATATGCTCTGTTTGATTCTGAGTTCTATGTTAAAGCAGATGATGACATTTATCTGAGACCAGGTAAAATTTTCCGTTATTGTTATCTCTGAACCGTGTTGTCTATACTCTTATTCACATCAAGCTTCTTTACTTTGTTTTATATTATGAAAGTGTAAGTATTGTCTTTGACAGATCGTCTTTCGCTTCTCCTGGCAAAACAGCGCCCTGATCCTCAAACTTACATAGGATGCATGAAAAAGGGACCAGTCTTCACCAATCCGAAGCTTAAATGGTCAGTACTTGAGATTTAATGTGCTTTTACAATTGACTATATCTATATTCTCAATTGTTGTTCATCATTTTTCACTTTCTTTTTAAACAAATTATCTAAGTGCACCAAGACCTAACATGTTACAAGCATCATCAGAGCAAGCACTTTTTTTTTTTTTTTTTTTTTGGCAACAAGAACATACATTAATAAAAACATTAAATTACAAGTGAGCCCGTTTCCCTACCTTCTAAGGATAGGCTGTGGGCTTCGTTTATTTTGGGACTCGATGAACATAGACTTACAAGACTAAACGACATTAGACTAGAACATGAAACAATACTGACCTCTGATTCACTACTAACATGTGATTGCAAACTAGGACTTGACACATTACTGATATCTGACTTATTGCTAGCAACACAAGAACTTGAAGCATGCTTTTTCCTCGAGCTTTGGGAGGGATCTGCACCGAAACCAACTTTCCTCTTTATTCCAGCACGTAACCTGCCAATAGAATCAAACTTAGGAAGGAAATAGGAGTTTTTATTGTGATAATTCTTTAGGGTTCTCTTGGAGTTCCCTATTCGTGGTTGGGTTTTGCTACGCTTCTTCCGACCTTTAGTTTCCTTAGAATCTAATGCAATACATCCATTAATTGGAAGTCTAGATGGAACAAATGGGCTCGACTGGGCCATGTGGATCCCACTAGTTGCTATCTCCTTTTCCATATTGCTGTTGGACTTGGACTCCATACTTTTCATCAATAGATCTTCACTTTCATGGTGGTTAAGATGGGATTAATGACTTCATCCCCTCTGCTAGGGAGACAATGCTCATTCGCAAGACCAAAAAAATGTTGTTGCAACTGACTGTCTTGCATTGTGGTTTTCCCTTTAACGCCTCCCTTTGATAATTGAGGAACTCGGACTACCATATATGACCCTGATTTTGGATTATACAATTGCACTGATTTCCCGTCCCTCAGCATTTGAGTAATGTTTTTAAACAATTGTAATGAGGAGCCTGGCCTTTTTCGGTTAACAAACCGATGTTTAGGCTCTGCCTGATTTGGATTTTTGATTTTGGAGTCACTCACACTCTCAGTTACACACTCCATTTCAACATCTTTCTCTTCACAGGTGACTTGGTCCTTATCCACGCATGCCTGCAATAAGTTTAGGGTCTCATTATTATCTCCTTCCTTCATCTTAGTAGAGCATTCTCCTTCGTCCTGATGTTGTTCCTTCATGTTTTTCCTTGGCGGCAATGGTTCCACCCCTAAACCAACGGGATGATCCTTGTGCTTAATAATTGAACTTTGAACTTCAATTAATTTCTTAGCAATTTCTTTGTTTGATGGGTCAATCTTAGAGGCTTGTAACAAATCCCAATAAGCTAAATCACACCTTCCTATTCCCACCGATGCTCGAGCTCTTCTAAACAAAGCTTTTACATTGCACGGGTCAAAGCTTAAAACAACAGAGCAAAGAAGACCAACTTGATCAAATTCATCTATCTTCAGGAAACAAGCAGCTAAATTCAAAGCATCATCAATATGCCCATGACTGAATAGGGAATTTCCTTCTTCCTTCCATGACTTAACTAGATCCAATGAAGTCTTGGGATTATCTAATGAAGAAACATAATGCAAGAACTTATTATCATCTAGTCCTAAATTACAATCCTTATTAAGGAGTTCATGGAGCTCTCCCTTCAACCTTTCACAAACTTCTAATGAAAACATACTTAATTTTTTTTTTTTAATCAGATATGAAACCACAAAGATGTAACTTCTTCACTCTAATAACTAGGATGACATTCACTTCCAACAACTTTTTAAGAAATTAAAAAAACCAAATTTGGGAAGAACACACCTGAGATCAACAATATGATACAAGGAAAACGCATTCACGAGAGAGATGCATACACTGATTCTTTAAACCGATCTGCCGCCGATGTGCGATCAACACTCACCCTCCGACTGATGAAAAAAATCGCACCACCGAACACTATACGCACCAATTAATGCTGGGGTCGCCGAAATTGAAGGCTCGCCGGCGACCAGAGGGCAGATCGGTCGCCGGCGAACCAAGCGCTGCAACTTTGGGGGGGGGGGTTGGGGGTAGAAGCTTTGGGAAGCAGGGGTTTTCTATGAGGAGAGAGAATCGTATAGAGCAAGCACTTAACAATATGTTAATTTTTCAAAAAAATTTTTAACAGTCAAGACTCTTTTTTAGATATTTGTGTAATATTGTCCATATTAATTGCTCTGCAATTATAATGCTGAAACCCCTAGTAGCTCCACCAGTACACACTGACCAAATGTTATTAAACTAAACATAGGCAGGGAGGAGGTCACTGCTTTGAACACTTTTTCTTAAATAATGCTTGTTAATGTTTGTTCAAGTGATCCATAAACAGGCGCAAATTCCTCGTAGATGATATTATGATTTATGACATGCAGGTATGAGCCCATGTCCTATCTGCTCGGCTCAGAGTACTTTCTCCATGCCTATGGTCCAATATATGCTCTGTCAGCCAAAGTTGTCAGTAGCCTGGTTGTCCTCAGAAATGACAGGCAAGTTGGCATCCATAGTTACTTCTAAATGTTGCTTTTCCTGTTTGCGAATATCTGTGTGATGTGTCACTTGACTCTTAATGTCCAAAGTACCAATGTTCAATTCTTGGAGATGCAGATCTATCTTCTTGCAGAATCTTATTGGATGTCAGATATTATAAAATTGCCAGATAATAGACAAGTTCAAACCTAAAATCCACACTTGAAACTGATAATTACCCCTAGTCTGGAATGTGGTGAACACAGTTAACATTCATCTTCTAATCACCGAACTAATGTTGAATATTAATTTATGCTGTATTTTCTTAAGAAATGCAGCACAGTTGATCGTTATTTTTGCAAAATATCAAAAGAGGCCACCATTGTTATTGTTACTTTGTTAGTCATAGAATTCAACTTAGTATGTTGACTTGTTACTTATAGCCACAGGATGCCTGCACATTCTCAAACTTTCTTGTGTCTTGGTGAGCTCATATTGAGGCTTTATCTTCATTGTACACCATATCTGCTGTACCATGGCTAGTGCTTCCAGGGAAGAAAAACTGGGCTGTTATGTAACATAACTGGAATATTTCTGATGGGTTTGTGAGAGGGTGAAAACAGTAATTTGTGTTCTTTTACGGCATTCTAAAATTCACAACAAACTCGTTATTGTCGTTAAATATCAAGTGATGGGCATTTGTCATCGTTACAATATGAAACGGCTGTTTATACCGTCAGACAAAGGTGAGATTAATACATCTTTGTGAATTTTTAGATTTCATAATTCCAGGTGTAAACCCCAAGTTTGCTGATCCCCACTCTTGAACTTGCTTCGAAGACAAGAAAAGAAATGTTTAAACAAATGCTAAGCTGAAACCTTATCTTAAAGAGCTAGAAATTAGGTTTCATTTTTGCTTTAATAAAAGTAAGCGTTTCATTATTCTAAATATTGTTCGGGCCTGTTCACATACTTCACTTAGACCACATATCTTAATTAATATATAAAAGTAAAAGTTATTATGTATAATGTAATTGGATTTGCCTCAATGTATAATTTCAAAGTATTAACTCTATATAGTTTTTACTAACAAAACAATGAATATTATTAATGGTCAAACTTGTGTGCTGGCAAGCATGCAAGTCAAACGTTGCAGTCTTTAGAAAATAGAGGAATTATTACCTTGTAATAAATCTTAGTGTTTCATCGAAGTTCTTAATGGCCATGATTAGAAAAGATTGTCAGTGTTGGGATACTTCTTTGTAGCCTCCCTTTGAGTAGGGATAATCTAGGTTTACAGAAAACAGATTTTGGTTTAATGAGAAAAGCTTGTGCTTGTGAGTTCAGATTGGAATACTGGATCCTTTGTGAATCTTTCCTTAGTGGATAAATCTATAATCCTATGAGGATTTTGCACTTTAGTCTTCTATACTTTGTGTGTTACTATGTTCTCTTCATCTATTCGTATTGGTTTTTTCCCTCAAAGCATTATTGCTTTTGTGGAAATTGACTTATTATAATAAAATGCTGAGCTATCTGTTAAAAAAAACTATGTTCTCTTCATCTTATTTCTGGCACTTATTACTTATTCTTAGAATCAAATTGGAAACTAGAAAAGTTCACGCTAGAGACTAAACCAAAGCACACCTTCTTCCTTATTTCCTGTAACTTATTAGCAAAGATATTTATGCCACTGTAGTAAAAACTATGAAAATTAGTTTTTTGAATAAATAAAGTTTAAGCCGAATCTAACAAGATCCCACATGAACTATTTATTTATTTATTAATTAGCGTCAAGATATAGCCAAAGTTCAGTCAGACGAGGAGATTCGATCACAATAGACAATATAGTCAAAGTTCATTAGACGAGGACACTCGATCACAATAGACAGTTTTTGACCAGACTAGAATCTTGGTATATTCCGACCAAATTACCTTATTTGAGGTTGAAAGAACATGCTAGATTTGTGTTATGTTTGAATAAAATTCATTTCTTTTCTTGTTTGTCATATAAAACCCACGTAAAACCTCAACAACGTTCCTTGTTCTATATACAAATTTGAAGTTCTGCGCAATTTTTGACTGTGGACCACCGTTACCCCTTGCTAAGAGAGTGAGGGATGATATACAAAATGAATTGCTACGTAAATCAGTTATATAATTGCTATGTGATGGATATTGGTCTTGCTTAAATTTGCAGTTTTCGAATGTTTAGCAATGAGGATGTCACGATCGGCGCATGGATGCTCGCAATGAATGTCAATCATGAGAACACTCTTGAATTGTGCTCAAGAGAGTGTACGTCAACATCCATTGCTGTTTGGGACATACCTAGATGTTCAGGTTTGTGGTCTAGCTTGTCATATTGCAATGTAGAAGTAACCATGTTCTTGGGTAGGTATTTCAGCTATTAATCCTTGCATAGATTATGGAAGTTCGCTATGCAAGGTTTCACCATCTCTTTCTTTTGTCCCACAAAAAAGTGACTTAATTGTACTTTAAGGCTTAGTTTTATAGGGTGTAAAATGTTTACCAAGAATACGAGTTTTCCTATTATTTTCTGTTGTTTGGTTTGGTAAAGGTTGTAAAACAAGTTTTCCATCAAAGGGAAAGAGCCCTTGTATAGGTGAAAATCATTTTCCTTTCAAAAAGAAGGGAAAACACATGCCCTCCTCCACCTTAGCAACCTTTTAGTCTCCTCTTATCCATCCTCTCCCCCGTCCATTTTTCTTTTTACCATAGCTTTTTACTTGACCAAACAAAGGAAAATTAGCTTTGCGATTGAATTTTCCATTGTAAAATGTTTTACATGACAAATCATTTATATTGAAAGTGTTTTATTCCAACCAAACGGAGGCTAAGATCCACCACTCAGAACACTATTGGCCTCTGGTTTTGCACCAAATCCTGCTTTGTTTGTATTTCTATGAATTCTTAGTCCAATTCTGAATTCAATTGACTATTTATGCACACTTTAAGTCGATCTTTCTCTTGATGCAGGGCTTTGTAATCCTGAAACAAGATTGCTGGAGCTACATAAACTGGAAGAATGCTCAGGGACCGGTACAGTCAGTGAATAGCATTGCTGTTCGCATCTCAAATCTGTTCATAATTTCATATGGAGGTGCTTTGCAATCACCTGTTATTTGTAATCATAACATACATATCCATTGGCGATTCCATCTTTTCTAATATTTGTTTTTTGTTTTCTTTACGGCTAGTCCTCCAAAAATTTTCCTCTTGGTAAATTTTAGTTAGATTGGTTAAGCACAGGCATGCACTAGCATACAAACTGGAGAGATGTAGATTTTTGTGAATTAGCAGATTGGTTAATACTACATTGATGAGATTAGAAGAATGATGCTGAAAAAGGAGTTGAGGTTACTGGAATTGATGAAAAAATACACAGGAAGAGTGCTGAAAACAAAAGGAACCGCAGATTTCTTTTGTAGTGACTCCGGGTTAGAGATGGCCACTGGTGCGGGCTGAGTCGTGGGCCCTAGTGGGCCGGGTTGAAATTTCACGGCTGAGGACTGAACCGTGAAATTCACGGTTTGGGTGGGCTGGTCCACGGGCTGAAAAATCTTAGCCCACACCGGTCTGTTATCGGTTTTCACGGTCCTGGCGGTTTGTGGGCCTAGCGGGCCGGTATAAGATTTTTTTTTTCAAAGTTATATAATCATTTATTATTGTTACATAAAACCTTTAATATTAATTAAAATATATACAATTATTAATATTAATAACAATTTCATTATTTTTGAATTTGATTGAATTATAATATATGCAATTTGATTAAAATATATACAATTTGACTAAAATATATACAATTTGATTAAAATATATACAATTTGATGAAAATATATATAATTTGGTTGAATAATTGCTTGGGCTTGGCTAGTCCGGTTCATGGATTGGGTTGGACCACTTCCGTGGACCGGACTGAGCGGTTTTAGTAGCGGGCTGTCGTGGCCACTGGTGCGGGCTGAGTCGTGGGCCGGGTTGAAATTTCACGGCTCAGGACCGAACCGTGAAATTCACGGTTTGGGTGGGCTGGTCCACGGGCTGAAAAATCTTAGCCCACACCAGTCTGTTACCGGTTTTCACGGTTCTGGCAGTTTGTGGGCCTAGCGGGTTGGTATGAGATTTTTTTTTCAAAGTTATATAATCATTTATTATTGCTACATAAAATCTTTAATATTAATTAAAATATATACAATTATCAATATTAATAATAATTTCATTATTTTTGAATTTGATTGAATTTAATATATGCAATTTGATTAAAATATATACAATTTGGTTAAAATATATACAATTTGATTAAAATATATATAATTTGGTTGAATAATTGCTTGGGCTTGGCTGGTCCGGCTCATGGACTAGGTTGGACCACTTTCGTGGACCGGACTGAGCGATTTTAGTAGCGAGCTTTGGTGGGTTGGCTAAAAAAATCTAGCTTACCATCCATCCACCAATTTCACGATTCGAACTGGGTTGGATCGGGCATTTTGCGGGTGTAGCCCACATGGCCAAAGAGGCGGGCTGGGCTGGATTGGCTCGCACTGTTGGCCATCTCTACTCTGGGTCGTATTAATACATCTTGATCCCTTATTTTCTTTGTGCTAAAGTGGTGAAAACAGATTATTAAAAACAAGAAGAGAGCCTCCTCCCCTTTTTTTTAATCTCTAAAACTTTAGCCTCCGCTACCTTTTCTTCATCAGTTAGGGGTGTCATGGATGATTTCATTCATGGTAAGCCCATTTCTCCTTTTATTTCCAGTTTTTAATTCATTTTCTTATTTTGTTGAATAAATTAGTAACTCTTTATGAGATTTCTTCAAACCCTGCTATGGGGTTTTTAGTCTCTGTAGTGGAAATCTTCTTCTCCGTTGTGAGTGATTTTTTTTTGTTTTTAGGTATGAGAAATTTGTTTTTATTGGTTGAATTATGAGACTCAACATGAAGATTTTGGAATCTCGAATGTACAAGGGGGTTGCGCTTTATTGTTCGATTTGGTTCATTATAGTTTCTTCGAAGAGGAATTTGATTTAATCTATTTAATTGTATTTTTTTTTAATATTTATTATAGATGTCGTTTGGCTTTCAATTAATCAAATTTCTATTTCAAAAAAAAAAAGTGACTCCGGGCCGTCTTCTTCATCTTCTTTTTTTCTTATTTCTACTAAATAAAAAAAGTTCAAAGAAATTAAATAAATTTCAAAATAAAGTTAAGAAAATTCTTTTAAAAAAAATAAAAAGAAGTTCAAAAGAATTTATTAAAAATAAGATGAATAGAACATACCCTAAATGAACAATGGTGAAATAGTAACTGTTGGATGGTTAGTAGAGTGTAAAAATGAATGGACTAGATTGGGTTTCAAAGTCTTAAGGCCTTGTTCTTTTCGAGCGAATTGAACAAAATTGGGCCAGGCATAGTTTTGTTTTCCTTATTAAAAAAAAGGACATGACTTAAAATACTTAAATTGGCTCAAAATACTTATGGACTCAAAATATAATTAAATATCAGGATTAATAAATTGGATTTTTAAAATAGGATTATGGATCATTATTGTAAAATAATAATCTTTACACTTCGAGATAATTTTGTGCATGACTATTCGAACTGCTCTCCCCTTGGATCCGACCAATTAACCACAATAAGTTTAACACGGGTGTTCATAAATATCCTATTTGATCGGATACACATTGAATTTTTTCCGGATACCTGAAAATATCCGAAACATGGAAAATTTTCGGATATCCGCTCCGAAAAATACGTTTTCAAGGCTGGATATCCAAAACTTATTTATGAACTTTTCTCTTAAAAATTCATTTTTTTAGTTTTCAGATATTCGGCCGATTAATAATTTCGGAAATCTGATCTGAATTTTCCGAAAAAGATTCGGATCACATTTTTACCGATCCGAAATGAAGACCCGAAATTGTTTCATCATTGGGTCCTTAAATGGAGAGATACGATCATGATTCATGAGTCTACACCAATTAATTATTCATGACAGATAATTATATTTTTTAATAAATGTTAATTATTCCTGATAATTAATTAATTTTGTATTTGATATATATTTTCTAGATTCAAAGATATTATGAAAATCAAATTTTATTCCTTAAAATAACTCATTTTCGAATCCAAAGGATAATATTTAATTTAAGATAGAAAGAGTTTTTTAAAGATTAGATAAATAATAACACCAACCAAATCTGCGAATAGGCTTCGTGAATCTAGCATGCCAACGTTGCACACGCATGACACTGAGATAATCAACAAAATTCAGAAGCGCTTAAGCAGAATCGTGCGCATCTTGATGCATGTAGATCATCAATATTCGTGTTTGGCTCGCAACATGCCTGCGTGCCACCCACCCTCAAATATTATCTGGTTTCTTACGTTTTTCTTATAAATAGACCTCGTTTTAGCCCATTTTCGATAGACTTTCCTACGAATTTTTCTTAGGACTACCGACTACAAAAACACTCTCACACATATAATCAAACGCTTTTATTTTCCAAGTACCCTAAGGCCAATTCCAATTTATTTCTTCTAATACTAACAATCTACTAGTAGAAAAACGACGATTTGCGTCGCCCCAAGTGCGTCGAATGTAAAGAAAAACGATGCAAATGGGTAATTTGCGTCGCACGCAAAGAAGAGTGCGACGCACATCATGTGTAAATGAGCACCAGTACGAGCTATATACGTCGCACGTGCCATGGGTGCGTTGCAAAAGCCCAATGTGTGTCGGACCACCTGACACATAAAACGCAAGTTGCTCCTCCTTGAAAATAGAAAATTCCACTATCTGCGTCACGTGGTACTTTGGTGCGTTGCAAAAGCCTAATTTGCGTCGGACGTCATGGCCGGTCCGACGCAGATCCGCGACCAACCAACCAAACATTTAACCTAAAAACTCCAGCCTCTTAACCACGCCCCTTAACATTCCCTTAACCTAAAAACTCTCAAATTCTCTCACTCTCACCGCGCCCCTTCTCATTCTCACTCTCAAATTATCCTCTCTCACTCTCACTCCATTTCGTTCGTTCCTTCGACCCTCTCATCTCCCCATATCGATCCTTCAATCATCTCATCCTTCGACCTCTCTCGATCTGTCATCTCTTTAATCCTCACCACCATGGGGAAGCAACACGCTCCATCTTCATTCAACGAGAAACACGCTGACATCCATGGCGAAGCAAAATATGAATGGTTAGGGTTCTGATTTCAATTTTTTCTCGATTTCGTTTTGTCTCGTTATCATATTCGATGAATTACATCAGTTTAGTGCTCATCTTGAATTAGGATTTTGATTTTTTTTTATCTTTTCTCATTTCAGCAATTTCCGTATTGTGCTCGAGTATGAGACACGAGGAGCAATTGATAGCCAAACAGGAAGAAGACAATAATTTTATAATTTAAGCAATTTTCGTATTGTCTGTAATTGTCTTTTCGGTTTTTTCACCATATACCCCTGACAATTTTTTTTTGCACCGTATACTCTTTCAAATTTCCAAATTCACCATATAACCCCCACTATTCGAAAAATACATCAACTTGCGCTTTTGACTAACGATGTTAGACTTCCGTTAGTCATTAGGCCATCCCCTCCCCATCCCTCGCGACCCCATCCCCCCTCCCCTTCCCCGACACATTATAACCTTCCTCCGCTCCTCCGGTAACCCAGCAATAACCCTCTAAACGACTGGAGCGAATTGGTGCGCGGGGGAGAATGGCGGAGCAACAGGGGGAGAAAGGTGCGAAAATCCGGTTGGCGAGGTTGCGGCTGGGTGGGGGTGGGGGTGGGGTAGGGTGCAAAAATTTGGTAGGGGTGGGGGAGGGGGCTGGCGAGGTTGCGGCTGGGTGGGGGTGGGCTGGCGAGGTTGCGGCTGGGTGGGGGTGGGGTGGGGTGGGATAGGGTAGGGTACGAAAATCCGGTGGGGGTGGGGGCTAGTGAGGTTGCGGCTTGGTGGGGGTGGGCTGGCGAGGTTGCGGCAGGGGGTGGGGTGGTGGGGGTGGTGGGCTGATGGGGTTGGGGTTGTTAGGGTTGGTGGGCTTAGGGTGGGCTGGTGGGCTTTTAGGGTTATTAGGGTTATTAGGGTTTAGGGTAGTTAATTAGGTTTAGGAGAGGATTAGGGCCTAATGACTAACGGAAGTCTAACACCGTTAGTAAAAAGGGTAAGTTGATGTATTTTATAAAAAGTGAAGGGTATATGGTGAATTTGGAATGTTGAAAGGGTATACGTTGCAAAATTTTTTTGTCAAGGGTATATGGTGGTAAAACCGTTTTCTTTTATGATTTTCAGTAATTTTCTCTTTTTAATTTCTATAAATCATGTATTTTTTTTAGTTTTTTTTTTTTAAACGAATGATTTGGATTTTTTTGCAATACAACTTTTGTTTGGACACATCGCAAATTCAATTTTGCAATCCTGTAAATTTAAGTTTGTCATTTGGTTTTAGATCCTGATGTTTGAAGGATGCAAAATTTTTTTTTATAATAAAAAGGCATGATTTGCGTCGCACATAGTGATGGATGCGACGCAAATTCATTTTTTTTAAACAAAAAATACCTGATTTGCGTCACACATTGTGATTCATGCGACGCAAATTACTTAAAAATGGCTGGGGTTCACGGGTCATGTTCGTCGGACATCGCGTAAGTCCGACACAAATAGTTCTTCATCTGTGTCGTTTCCTCATCCGACGCAAATCATGTCTCTCAATTTGCGTCGAGACCTGTGCCGTCGGACCATTGTCCGACGCAAATGACGGTTCCAGGTCCGACGCAAATTGATGATTTAGTATGCGTAAAAGAAAAATAATCTACTTTTCATGATGTAGGTTTGGGGGTCAATCGATCAGCAGCCCAATTAGAGCAGGATAGCCTCCTAAGGCCTTGGACAGATTGCAACAGTGGGTCCCACCTGTGAGTTGACCTAATAAGGAGTTTGGGGATCCACTAAAGGGCTGAAATGATCATTTCCTGAAAAGGCAACATAGCTCATGATCCCAAGGAGGCCCATCCAATGTTTCTTGTCTCGGAATCTCCTACACTATAAATAGAAACAATCTCATCAATAAACATGTATTCAATTCTCACCTAACCAACTAGAGCTTCTCTTTCTACCTCAATCATCAACTGACTTGGGCGTTGAAGGGGCTATCCCGAAACATACCCCAGGGTGGTCTAACTATGTTTTTCAGGATTTCGGTGTACGGACAATCAATTCCGACGAGCGCTCTTGGGGCTCAAGTCAATAAAACACACATCAGTGATCCTTGATTTCTTGACAGAAATTTGGGCCGTTTGTGAAGAAGTTACAAAAAATTGCTTCACCACCACTCAGCAAGATTTACCCCGTTGCTACTCAGCAAGATTCACCTCGTTGCTACTCAACAATGGCCCCAGCCAAGAGCACTCGCAACATACAACCTTCAGGACAGGCCCAAAGATATGAGCGAGCACCCTCGTCCTCTCACCGTAGGAGGTTGGAACAGGTATCTTCACTTCCCCCCCCCCCGTTGGTGTCCTATAGTCCAGAACATGGATCCTAACCAGGAACAATCCAACGACGATCATCCAACCCCTTCACAACAGTTACAACCAATTGACCCTCAACCCCTGTTCGCAACAGATATCACCCTAATAGTTGCTCAGCTTCAACAAACCTTACAACGTAGCATAATGGATATGCTAATCGCCATTCAATAGGGACACGCTCAGTCTAACCCCCGTGTCCTCCCCAAAGCTAGGGACCAAACCTTAGTACGTTCCCAAAGGGAAGAACACAACCACTGCTCGGCCCGTGTCAGCCTAGCCGGAAAAGATCCGAGGCAAGGGAACCCAGTCAGCATGATAGGGAGAGATCTAAACAGGAAAGAGTCGAGCGACGCCCGCCTAAGGGGAGGTCTGCTTGGCATGGAGAAGAGACCCATGTCTCCAAATCCCATAGAGGCGATGTTGGATGCAAACCTGATGAAGTCTGACACTTCCTTAACTAGAAGCGCCTCAGCCAGGGGTATGATGCCAGACACATCCTAAACAAGAAGGTCGCTCAGCGAGAGGGGCAAGGCGATTCGGTTCACTCTAGATCCCCTCGGATCAACAGTTGAGCACTTATGTTCATGGTCCTATTCAGCTAAGAAATCTCGGAAGCACCTACTCCAAGAAAAGCCAAAAAACTTCCCTATTGAACCATTTGCGGGTCTAACCAACCTGGATGATCACATGACCACTTATAAAGTTCAAATGAGTGTTCGGACCAGCTGTGAAGCCGCTTGGTGCCGTTTTTTTCCTACCACACTCAAGGGGCCTTACCCTGAATTGGTTCTTGGATGTTCCCGCTTGAATCATAATCGACTTCTCATTACTTCAGGACCTATTCATCCACCAGTTCGTAGCAGGAAAAAGGCAGAAAAGACGAGCCTCCATCTGATGGCGATCAGACAGGAGAAAAATGAAAGCTTGGCCGACTACATCAAAAGATTCAATAAAGAATCACTAAAAGTTTTAGACTTACAGGATGCGGTGGCATTCGCCGCCCTGATGTCCGGACTCCAACCCGGTCGGTTGAGATGGTCCTTGGCAGAGAAAGCGAAGTAAATACTTTCTCGGAGGCAATGAATAAGGCTCCAAGGTTCATTTAGGTGACATACATATGTTGCCATTCAGATAATGGAATCAAGAAGAGAAAGGAAGAAGGAAACCACAAGGACCAACCGAAATAAAAAAAACGGGAGGTCGATCAGACAGGTTCAACGACCATGGCCATGACCCCCGGTTCACCAAAATCAGAAGAGAGATCTACTTGGACATAAAAGACAAGTCCATGCTCCTCTGCCTACCTCCCATCGGAACGTCCTCCACTCGGAGATATAAGAGTCAGTGGTGTGAGTACCATACAGAGTGTGCACATCACCATGCACTGTAGAGAGCTCAAGAAGTCCCTCGATAACCTAGCGGATCGTGGCAAGCTGAACCGCTACCTCAAGCACACAAGCGAGGAGAAAGGCAAGCAGAAGGTGGTTTAGTCGAATAGTGGGGACACCGAAGGATTTATTGGGGTCCATAGCTGGTGGCTTCGCCTGAAGAGGCCTTACCGACCTATCTCGCAAAGCCTACCTACAGAGTCAAGCAATAAGTGCTTGACGTCCATAAACCACGACCCGACTGCCTCGTAATAATCTTCAGGGCATCCAATTGGACACTACATACATCCCATGACGACCCCTTGGCTAACATAAGAGTCAAAAGAGTGTTAGTGGATAGCGGATCATCAACTGATATAATCACACTGGAGTGCCTCAGAAAGTTGAAGTATAATGAACGGGATGTCACCCCCTCAATCAGCCACTCATAGGCTTCGGGAGAAACTCCGTACACCCAACCGGATCAATGAAGCTACCCACTCCGATGGGAGAAAAAAGCAAAGGTAGAAGCCTATTGATTGACTTCTTGGTGGTAGACATCCTTTAACCATACAACATCATAATGGAGAGACCCACTCTGAACAAGGTCAAGGCTGCCATATTCACCTACCAACTCCTCATGCAATTCGAAACTGATGAATGTAGGGTTGGAAAGATCCAAGGGGATCAACAAGCAGCAAGAGAATGTTACGTCAATAGCTTGAAAAACAAGGCCAATGTCCAAGAGGAATCGAAAAAGAGAAAGCGAGAAGATAATCGGCCCTCAAGTGGCCTCACGGTCTACATCATTGAGAACCCCAAGCAGTACGAACATCCGCACAGCTGAGGATGATGAAGAAGTAGTCAACGACAAGGAACTCGGTCGGACATTGAGGGTAGGTAAAGCCATGGACCCTCAAACAAGTGAAGAGATTATTTAGGTACTCACCGAGTACTAACATGTCTTTGCATATAAGGCCTCGGAAATGTCAAGGCTCGACCCCAAAATCATGAGCCACGAGCTAAACATCAAAGAGAGGTTCAAGCTAATCAAGCAAAAATTGAGACATCAAGATCCCAAGAGGAACGCTGCGGCTGCTGCAGAAGTTAAAAGTTGCTTGAGGCGGGCTTCATAGAAGAATGCCAGTACTAGGAGTGGTTGGCCAATGTTGTGTTGGTCAAAAAGCCGAGTGGAGCATGGAGAATGTGCGTAGATTTTACAGACCTGAACAAGGCATGTCGAAAAGACAACCATCGTCTGCCCAAAAGCGATAGGCTGGTCGACTCAACGACTGGGCATGCTCTCTTAAGCTTCATGGATGCAAATGTGGGGTACCACCAGATCCCCATGGCAGAGCAGGACCGAGTCCATACAACCTTCGTTACGAGCCAAGGGATATATTGCTATAAGATGATGCTGTTTGGACTCAAAGGACAGTTAACAAAATCTTCAACAACCAACTGCGTCGGAACATTAAAGTATATGTTGACGATATGATAGTCAGAAGCAAATCCCAGGAGGACCACCCCTCAGACTTAAGGGAAACCCTCGACACACTAAGGCAGTTACTCATGATGTTGAATCCAAAGAAATGCGTATTTGGAGTAAATGGGGGGAAGTGCCTGAGATTCTTGGTGGATGAGAGAGGGATCGAGACCATCCCCGACAAAATCAAAGTAGTAATGGAAATGAAATCCCCTCGAAACATACGAGAGGTGTAGCGCCTAACCGACTGTCTTGTCGTCCTCGGACGCTTCCTCTCCAGATCAGCAGACAAAAGCTTATCTTTCCTTAAATCTTTGAAGAGAAAGGAGTTGACTTGGGATGATGAGGCTGAACAAACTTTCGCCTCCCTCAAAACACACCTTGCCGGGGGAAACCTTGTTCATTTACTTGGCTGTTTTAGAATACACGCACAACATTATTTTGGTAGTCGAGAGAGAAGAAAAGCAACACTCAGTCTACTTCATCAGCCATGCTTTCTAAGGAGTGGAAGCCAAATACAGCGAGGTAGAAAACGTAGTATTCGCCCTTGTAATGGCAAGTCGGAAACTTAAACTATACTTCTAAGCTCACTAGATCAAAGTCCTTACCGGTTAACCACTCAGGAAGTAGGAACCACTCCAACCGGATGACAGATTCGGCGGACCAACTTGCGGATTTTGGGTTGGAATATGAACTAAGGAGGGCGATCAAAGCCCAGCCCTTGGCAAATTTTATCATCGAGTGCATCACCAGGCCCCCGGTCGGTGAAAAAAAAATTGGGAGCTACAGGTGGACGACTATTCCACCAAAATATGGTGTTGAGCCGATCTAGTAATCAAGCCGCCGGTCGGGGAAAAGATAGAATACACCATCAAATTTGAATTCTTGGGATCTAACAACGAAGCCGAGTATGAAGCTCTCATCTCCGGACTTCAGCTATGCATCTTGGTCAGAGCCACGATAGTCAAAGCCAAATCCGACTCACAACTCATAGTGGGTCGGGTATTGGGCGAGTACAAGGCCAAGGAAGACAACATGAGAATTTACTTGGCCAAAACCCAAGAAATCATCAAAAAATTATCCCTGATCAGCATCAATCACTTACCTCGATTGGAAAATCAAAAAGCAGATGCCTTGGCTCGGATGACTAGCTCAGCAGAGGGATCAGTTCCTCAGACTATTATGTGGGAGGTACTGTGTTAGCCGAGCATAAATGCCAAAGAGAACCCAGTGTTAAATCGAACGCCTACCTAGATGGAAGAAGTGGTCAAATACTTGAGAGACGGGATAATACTCGAAGATTACAAAGAGGCCGAGCGAATCAAGCACAAATCAGGATTGTTCTTGTGGTACGAGGACCAGCTCTACAAAAAGTCCTTTACCCCCGAGGAAGGAGACTACATCCTAAGGGAAATCCACCAAGGCGCTTGTGGAAGTCACCAAGGGGAAGGACCATAGCTGGAAAGGCACTCAGGGAGGCTATTACTGGTCTACCCTCAAGGCGGATGCCCAAGAATTGGTCAAGAAATGCCGTCATGCCAGGTCCATTCGGACATCCCCAGAGCATGCACCCTCCATTTCTCTGACAACCATCCACGCAGTTCTGCCGTTTGACAGATGGGGCATGGACCTGCTCGGACCATTCCCCCAACCTCAGGCCAACGCAAATTCTTGATAGTTGCGATTGATTATTTCACCAAGTGGACAAAGGACGAACCACTCGCCTCAATAACAGAGAAGTAAGTTCAAGCATTCATATGGGGGAACATTATCACCAGGTTTGAAGTACCAAAGGCCTTGGTGTCGGATAACAAGCGACAATTCAACTGTGGTCCTACTTGGGATTATTGTCCCCGATTCGGAATACAGACCAAGTTTTCGGTCGTTTCAAGGCCGCAGACAAACGGACAAGCCGAGTTAGCCAACAAGATAGTCCTCAAAGGAATTAAAAAATCCTTAGAGGCTGCAAAAGGAGCATGGGTTGATGATTTGCCTGTGGTACTTGATGAGTCATATTAATATAGGCATTTCATGATGCATTTAGGTTGCATTTTAGGATCATTTAGTTGCATTCTTAGTCCATAATTGCATATAGTTACTTAAGTTGAGAAGATATTACTCTTGTGTGTGTTTTCGGTGTTTTTGATAGTTTTCAGGTATTGAGAAACCAATTGGAGTATTATTGGACAAGCTTAAGCATGAGAAGCATCTAGGAAGAGCTAAGTCAAATGAGAAGTCCAAAGGGCATCTTCAAGTCGGATTGCAACCAAACATAGCGGAAACGTATTAAAAGAAGTATGGAAATTGAGTCATGTGCACTCTTTTGATCATAACTTATTATCCAGAGATCGGAATTCAGTGATTCCAGTGGGGTTGGAAACTAGACTTGAAGAGCTTTCCAACGGTATATTACACGCCCCGATAGACTTCTAGTTTGGGAGATATGGTCTTTGCAAGTTGACGCTGTTTTGCAGCCCGAAAATCCGCGGCCGCGGATTATTCCGGGTTTCCTAGTCGGATAAGGCTTTATCTTTTGACGAATTAGACTCTATTTTTCTAGTTGTTTTAGGAAATAGAAAGGTATAAAGACTCAAGGGAATATTATTATTTCCTATTTTATTTTTCTATTTTGTTTTTTCCATCATTAATTCATTAAAGATTAGATTTCTTTTTCTCTCAATTATTGAAGAACCCTAGTTTTGTTTTTTCCCTAATTACATTGAATTTTCAATAGAAGCTTTGATTTTTGCAAGATTGGTTCTACAATTGGTATTATTTCTTTTCTCTTCTTTTTCCTATTCAATCCTTTATTATTAATTCATGTTTGCTTATTTAATTATGAATATGTTTTCCCCAATTATGATTGAGTAGTCTATTTCTAGGGTTTAGGGGGATCCATGATCAATTAGGAAGGGATGTTTATTAAAGTATTGATTTTTATTATGCATGTTGATTCCTATTGAATGTATTTATATCTATTCAATCCAATTTGGCCAGATTTGATTGTTATAGTGTTGCAATATTAGGTTATGCGCCGAGAGGTATAAACTTGATATTAAGGCTAGTTTCAATAGGTAGAATTGGTGTTAATAAATTGCGAGAGCCTGTTAATATCGTTCTATGCTTGATTTAGACTTGAGAGAGGAATCAATCTGTTTAACTGCATTATTAATTGTTGATTTTAGTGTTTCATCCCGAAATATTGATCATTGGTGAACCTATGCCCTAGACTTTTTATTATTGATAATTCTTGATATAGTTATAGTTTAGTTTAGTATAATTACTCACAAACACTCGTTCCTATACTCTAGATTTGACTGACAATTAGGAAAAGAACACTGTTTCTCTGTGGATTCGACCCTACTTCCCTGACTACTATTTGTTAGAGGACTTAGGATTACTTTTGATAAGGTGATACGACTTTAGCCTGTCAAAATTTGGCGCCGTTGCCGGGAAATCGGTTTTGTTCCATTTTCTTTAATTGTTTTAGAGTCTAGATTATATACTCTCGTCTCAGAGAACACTTGTTCTTTGAGACAAAAATCTCTTAATTGTTTGTTATGTAGTTCTTCTATGCGCAGGAGTTTGAGTTCAGATTGCCTACAATTTGATCCTGAAATCGAAAGATCCTTTCATAGATAGAACAATTTTTCCAGACAGTTGCGAGATAATCCAAGGGAAGATAATCCTTTGGATTCTGACTCTAATTCTACCAGCATTGTCTCTGTTGCTCCACCAGAATCAGAGATGGCTCGGAGCTTACTGATTTTTCCCAACCCTCTTTGGCTGAACTTCCCAGAAGCAATCAAATGCCTGAAATCGAAGCTGTAAATTTCGAGATCAAACCTGCATTGCTAAACATGATCGAAAGAAAACAATTTGGTGGTGGACCTAATGAAGACCCCAATCTTCATTATCAAGATTTCTGCCAATATTGCTCTACCATTAAGCAGCAGGGAGTGACACAAGATCAGATTCGGGAGATTCTTTTCCCATTTTCACTTCGAGACAAGGCAAAGATGTGGTACAATGGGATTAATCGAGCCACTCTTGGGATCACTGATTGGAATACCTTGGCTCTGACTTTCTACAGAAAGTACTACCCTCCAGAGAAGACTGCTAGGTTGCGTAGTCAGATTACAAACTTCACCCAAGGGACTGATGAGTCTTTACATGAGGCATGGGAAAGATTTAAAGATCTTCAGAGAGAATGTCCCCATCATGGTCTACAAAAATGGTTCCTAGTTCAGGGATTCTACAATGGTTTGGGGAACAACTCGAGACTTATCCTTGACTCTGCAGCAAATGGGAGATTCATGAAACTAGAAATTGATGCTGCACATGATTTGATCGAGGAGATGGCTATCCACAACTCTCAATATGGTAATCCTCGAGGACTAGCTAACAAGGGTGGAAAGCATGAGATAGATTCTATATCCTCTATTAGCTGCACAATGAATGCAATCACAGCAATAAGCTTGACAATATGCAACTCTCCTCTCCTGCAAGTGTTGCTGCTTTGGGTACTACATCCGTGATTTTGTGTGATAATTGTGGCATAGTTGGACATTGGGCACAAGAGTGTCGGAGTTCTCTCGAACAAGTTAATGCTTTTTAAACATATCAGCCGAACAACCCATACTCCAACACATACAATCCAGGATTGAGAAATCATCCTAACTTGTCTTACAAGAGTACTAATGTCCTGAATCCTCCTGCACCACAACCACAAGCACAACAATTGAACCAGGGTACTACCAACACCTTCCCAACACCCTCCTGGTTTCTCTAGACCACCTTTCAATCCATCTCAACAAGCACCTCCTGCCGATCCAATGATGGTTGAGATGAGAAACATGATGCTACAAATGCAAAAGGATCGACAAGCTGACAAGGCACAAATTGAGTCCATTCTAGCTCACAATAAGATGTTGGAGAATCAGTTGGCACAATTGGCTACTTCGAACTCTACTCGCCAACAAGGTGCTCTTCCAGCACAACCGTTCAGCCTACAGATTCGGCAAATGCCATCACTCTCCCAGTGGTTCTCACTATAATGGACCACCCATGCCTATTGATGATACTTTGAGTGTGAAAAATGATGAGGAACAGGTCCCAGCTGAAGCTAAAAATGACAAGGAGAACTCTAAGCACGCCACTGAACATGAAGAGACCAATGAAGCCAAAAAGCCTGCTATTGAGATTCCTCCTATCAAACTTCCTTTCCCCAATCGTCACCTCAAGAGTAAGCTGACAAGCAATTTGGTAAGTTTTAGAAGTCGTCAAGAATCTTCAGGTAACAGTTCCTTTCACGGAATTAATTACTCAAGTGCCTGCTTATGCAAAATTTATGAAAGATATCTTGACTAGGAAAAGGGCTTTTAACGAGGTGGAGACAGTTGCTTTTACTGAAGAATGTAGTGCCATTTTACAAAATAAATCTCCACCAAAATTAAAAGACCCTGGTAGTTTCTCTATACCTTGTCACATTGGTAGTTTGTTCATTGATAAAGCTTTATGTGATTTGGGGGCTAGTGTGAGTGTTATGCCATTGTCTGTTTCCTCAAAATTGAATATGGGAAGTTTGAAAGTTACCAATATTACTCTACAAATGGCCGACCGTTCTGTTAAATACCCCCTAGGTATTTTAGAGGATGTACCTGTTAGAGTAGGTAAATTTTTTATTCCCGTGGACTTTGTTGTACTTGATATGGAGGAAGAATGGCAAATTCCAATCATTTTGGGTAGGCCATTCCTTCATACTGCTGGTGCCGTCATTGATGTGAAAAATGGTAAGCTTACACTATCTGTGGGGATGATGAGGTCACTTTTAATCTGAGCACTGCTTTGAAAAGTCCTATGCTAGAGGAAAAGTGTTGGAGTATTGATGTGGTTGATGTAATTTGCCATGATAACATGCCCCAAGCTCTCTATAGAGACCCCTTGGAGGCGGTACTTTGTCTTGAGTCTTCCACAGGTGATGGCAGTATATGGAGCAATGAAGTGGATGCTATAGAGAAGATGCTAGCAAGTGAAGAATTGACTTTGATGAATGCCAACAGGTAAAGAGGTTCGATCGATCTGTGTGTAATGTAGCGGTAAACGGTCGTGCGGGACCTGCATAAACCAGCGCTATTCGGGAGGCAACCCGAATCTCTAACTCTTTTTTTTTCCTTTTACTCTTCATTTCTCTAAACAAAAGAAAAGAACAAAAATATTTGCATATGAATTTACTTGAATTCAATTTATTTTTATTTTGTGTGTTTTTGAATTCACTTGAATTCATTTCTTATTTTTTTAGTTTAGTTAGTTTCTTTTCGTAGTTTCTTTTAGTTTTTGAATTCACTTGAATTCAAGCTTATTTTTTATTAGACTAACCATGCTAACAAGTGTTGTTTAGTGGTTTTGGTGTATAATTTTTGACTATAGGTGAAAGCACAAGCTCCAACATGCGCCGCGGGAATTTGGCTCCACTATCACCCTTTTTCCTCCAGCCCGCGGGGTAAAACACGCGCCCGCGGCCAGCCACGACCCCTCCCTCACCAATGTTCTGCCAGCCCGCGGGGTAAAACCCGCGCCTGCGGGGTACAGCCCGCGCCCCCACCCGAAATCCCGCGCCCGCAACACCAATTTCCCCCCACATCTCACACATCTGTCCACCCGCGGGGTCCAACCCGCGCCCGCGGGAGCTCCATCTAGCCTCCAGCCCGCGCCCCGCACTCTCTCCCACCCGCGCCCGCAGACCCCAACACCCCTAACAGCCCACCCCTCCTGTCCGCCCGCGGAATATACCCCGCGCCCGCGGGTTTTCGATCTCCCCTACCCCCATCGCGAGCCAACACAAAACCTACACAAAAAAAAAAAAAAAAACAACCAACCACCAACCCCACACCCTCAAACCCTCTCCCACCCCTTTCCCCACACTTGCCCCGCACCAGCCCCGACGACCGGCGGGCGTCCGACCACGCCGGCGACCCTAAAACCCTTCAGCGCCCTCTCGCCCTTCGCCCTTCTCCCAGCACCCATCGGCCCCACTCGACCCCTCTCTTCTCTACCGCCTCTTCACCGGGCGTCCGACCGGTTTCCGCCCGCCAGCGACGAGCCACCCTCGGCCACTTGACACAAAACCACCACAAAGCCACCTTTTCCTTTTTTCCCCATTCACATACACTTCCAACCCTAACCTTTCTCATTGAATTGGGGTTTCTTCTTGAAGGCATCAAATTAGTCTAAGTTCGCGTTTGTGAAGCAGTATGACATGATTTTTGAGTATTTTGACTCTTCTCCCCAATTCATTGGGTAGTAAGCATCTTTTCTCACTTATAATTGTTGTTAATGTTCATCTCGCATTTTTGCTTGGATTATTTTGTTCCCATCTCGCTGAGAATCTTACACATTGATTGAATTGTTAGTTCATCGGATTGTCAGGATTTGTGTGTGGTTTTTGTGGTGGATTGCGGTGTTTGTGGGAGACTTTGGTGTTGGATGATTGTCGGGGTTGGTTCTAATTCTTTTTCTAACACTAGTTTATGCAGTGAGGACACTGCAATTCTAGCTTGGGGAGGAATATTCTATCTTTTATGGCTTTTTAGTTTAGATTTCATTGCTTTCATAGGATGTTGCACGGTTTGTACTGCTTATTAGGAGTGGGAGTTTACGTGTAACCAAAAAAAATGTACTGCTTTCTTAGTTGCATCATAGTTGCATTTTAGATAGCTCCTTTCATTATAGTTTTCATCTATGGGACTATTGTTGGCACACCTTCGAGAATTTTGTGGATATCTCTACTACAGCTCTACAGCTTTGTTGTACAGTGGTTTCATGATTCTTCATAGCATAATTGTGATACGATTGATTGGCTGTGGTAAGACTGTTTGATCTCTCTGGCTGGCTTTAACTTTACTGTGCAGACAAAATTGACCCATGTGAGCTTCTGTGCCTAATAAACTGACGAATCTGTGTCAGTTATGTTCTTTCATGAGTGATTAGTTCCTCAGTTGATGTATTGATCTTGATTTTGACCTGGTACATCCTTGATACTTGATTGTGTACACTATTTGATATGATTGAGGCGTTCATTTCATGATTTTATCCAGAGTTCTATTTGTTTACATATTTCCCGTCTCTAGCCCCGCTGAGCTTTCTTGACCCTTGCTTGCTACTTACACCCATATTACAACCCTTAACCTCATTTGATTATTGTCCAAGCCTAGCTTGGGGGAGCAAGTGTTGTTTTGGTCATACTGTGTTACATGGATGTAGTTAATGCATGGTTATGTTAAGGAAAGTGTTATTAATGAGCTTTATCATCGAATTTGAATGTGGTGCAAAGAGATTTTGGCAATATGAAAAAGAGTGAAGAAAAAGAAATGAAAGAACAAAGAAAGTGAACATATTTTGAAAGAAAAGTGAAAAGGTTATATATGGGTTACTATGCATGAAAGATATTGTGGTAATGATGGTGTTATATGAAGTTGTGATGAATGCCTTGTTAGGCCGTTTTACATTGATATTTGCTCCCCTTCTTGGCTTTTCCACCACATTTCCCAAAATATGATTCATACCCTTAACTCTAGCCTCATTACAACCCTTGAAAGTCCTCTTGATCTTTGTGTGTTACATTTTTCGTGTTGAAAGTGAGTCAAAAGGTCAAAGTTAAAGAGTATTGCTTCTTCTGAGTTGATATATATAGGTTGAGATCGTTGAGTGTCATTGATTTTCGCCCTAAACACAAGAGAGTATTAGTTCACATACCTATAGTGAGGTCTGTCAAGTTTTGTTAAGTCCAGCTTGGGGAAAGGTTTGTGGTAAGATTGTCATTGATTGGTCACATGACGTGCTATGCGGCTTTGTTTCATTGATCTCGATGCTTGGTTCATGTAGGATTGATATCTCCCGTGTTTTGGATTGTGTGCTTGACCCTGTTTTAGTCCCATATTGTAGGTTATCATTTTCTTCCCGTGTCTATTGTTTAATTGCTTGAGGACAAGCAACAGTTTAGCTTGGGGGAGTTTGATGAGTCATATTAATATAGGCATTTCATGATGCATTTAGGTTGCATTTTAGGATCATTTAGTTGCATTCTTAGTCCATAATTGCATATAGTTACTTAAGTTGAGAAGATATTACTCTTGTGTGTGTTTTCGGTGTTTTTGATAGTTTTCAGGTATTGAGAACTCAATTGGAGTATTATTGGACACGCTTAAGCATGAGAAGCATCTAGGAAGTAGCTAAGTCAAATGAGAAGTCCAAAGGGCATCTTCAAGTCGGATTGCAACCAAACATAGCAGAAACATGTTAAAAGAAGTATGGAAATTGAGTCATGTGCACTCTTTTGATCATAACTTATTATCCAGAGATCGGAATTCAGTGATTCTAGTGGGGTTGGAAACTAGACTTGAAGAGCTTTCCAACGGTATATTACACGCCCCGATAAGACTTCTAGTTTGGGAGATATGGTCTTTGCAAGTTGACGCTGTTTTGCAGCCCGAAAATCCGCGGCCGCGGATTATTCCGGGTTTCCTAGTCGGATAAGGCTTTATCTTTTGACGAATTAGACTCTATTTTTCTAGTTGTTTTAGGAAATAGAAAGGTATAAAGACTCAAGGGAATATTATTATTTCCTATTTTATTTTTCTATTTTGTTTTTTCCATCATTAATTCATTAAAGATTAGATTTCTTTTTCTCTCAATTATTGAAGAACCCTAGTTTTGTTTTTTCCCTAATTACATTGAATTTTCAATAGAAGCTTTGATTTTTGCAAGATTGGTTCTACAATTGGTATTATTTCTTTTCTCTTCTTTTTCCTATTCAATCCTTTATTATTAATTCATGTTTGCTTATTTAATTATGAATATGTTTTCCCCAATTATGATTGAGTAGTCTATTTCTAGGTTTAGGGGATCCATGATCAAGTAGGAAGGGGTGTTTATTAAAGTATTGATTTTTATTAATGCATGTTGATTCCTATTGAATGTTTTTATATCTATTCAATCCAATTTGGCCAGATTTGATTGTTATAGTGTTGCAATATTAGGTTATGCGCCGAGAGGTATAAACTTGATAGTAAGGCTATTTTCAATAGGTAGAATTGGTGTTAATAAATTGCGAGAGCCTGTTAATATCGTTCTATGCTTGATTTAGACTTGAGAGAGTGAATCAATCTGTTTAACTGCATTATTAATTGTTGATTTTAGTGTTTCATCCCGAAATATTGATCATTGGTGAACCTATGCCCTAGACTTTTTATTATTGATAATTCTTGATATAGTTATAGTTTAGTTTAGTATAATTACTCACAAACACTCGTTCCTATACTCTAGATTTGACTGACAATTAGGAAAAGAACACTGTTTCTCTGTGGATTCGACCCTACTTCCCTGACTACTATTTGTTAGAGGACTTAGGATTACTTTTGATAAGGTGATACGACTTTAGCCTGTCAGTACTCTGGACGGCTCGTACCACCATGAAAGAAGCCACGGGGCATTTGCCGTTTAGCCTACTATATGGAAGCAAAGCGGTGCTACTAGTGGAGGTCGGCATACCCTCACCCCGGATGACCTTTTACAAATTTGAGAAGAATGAAGAAGAAAAACCTGTTAACCTGAATTTACTACTAGAAGACAGGGGCAATACATTGTTTAGGTCCATCTGGTACAAGCAAAGAGTCACCTGACAATTCAATCGACGAGTAAAGGCTAGACCAATCCAATTTGGTGACTGGGTAGTTCGTTAAGTCGAAGCCACTCGACTCTAACACTTGAAAGGAAAGTTAGGTGCTAATTGGGACGACCCATACAAAGTGACGGAAGTAATCAAACCCGACACATTCCGACTGGAATCCCCCGAAGGGGTACCCTTGGCCCGTCTCTGGAACAAAGATAACCTCAAAAAATTCTACGTGTAATGTTTGTCACTTGCAACAGGGGAATATGTAACATACTAAAAGCAAAATGTAGCCATTCGACTTATTCTGTAATGAATCGGACTATAAGACTTTGTTAGTCCGAATAGTTTGACATTTGTTCAATCAATTAAAGACTTAACCAGTCAAAAAGATTCCAGTTTGTCGGAAGACGGTTATTCGGCCTATCTTGTAATAACTCGGATAATAGCGCTTTGCCAGTCGGAATTGTTCGACATTCATTGAATTAATCAAAGACTTAACCAGTTGCAAAGACTTAATCAGGTCAAAACTAATTTTGTTTCGACTTAACCAGTCAGCAAACAAAACACGAGTTGGTTGGATCAAATGACTTAGCAAACGATTTATTTCACCAGTTAAGCAAAAGTAGAGAGTCAGTCAGACAATTCAAAAGAAATAATATTGCAAATAACAAACAAGCAATTGTGGAGCAAAAGACAACATATTCATCAAAGAATCCGATCAGTTACAAAAGGCAAGCTGACGAGATCGACGATACATTACAAAAGAAAAGAAAAGCTAAGTACAGAAAAGATAAACCTAAGAACTAGGAGGAAGGTCGGACGCATCATCAACATCTGCAACTTTGGAGGCCTCGACATCATCATTATCATCATCCTCGTCTTCCTCTTCCTCCTCTAGGGCATTCTTAGCCCGGATCTCAGCCGCCTCGGCCTCATATGCATCCTGGTACTTGGACCAGATCTCATTCCATTTCACCGAGGGGCAGGACTCGGCCTTGGTCCAGGGAAGATGAAACGTCAAAAGTTCTCAACAACTCCCAATCGGCTCAATCGTCACTAGGGACCCTACAATCTCAAGTATTACTGTCTGCCAAGTGGCACTTGGAGCCGGATGTACTCACTCGGTCAAATCAACCGCAACCACTTGGCACCCACTTAGACAGCTTGAAGCTCATTAGCTCCTCATCCAAGTTTAAACCTATCCACTCAGCCAAAGGGGACCCTCTCTCCTTTGCAGAGTCGCTCTTACACTTAGTCAAAAAAGGACTAAGTACCAAGTGGCACCCACTCGGACAGCATGGGGTTCATTAGCCCCTCACCTGAGTGACGTCCTATCCCCTCAGCCAAAGGAGCCCTCTCTCCTTTGCCAAGCCGATCTTACACTTAGTCAAAAAATGATTATGTACCAAGTGGCACCCACTTGGACAACATGGGGCTCATTAGCCTCTCATCCAAGTGGCGCCCAACCAACTCGGCCAAAGGGGGACCCTTTCTCCTTTCTTGAGCCGTAATTATACTTGGTTAAACATGGCTAAGTATCAATTGACACCCACTCGGATAGCTTGGGGCTCATTAGCCCCTCATCCGAGTGGCTTCCAACCCACTCGGCAATCAGGAGGTTTCTCTCCCCCTGCCAAGCCACTCACACGTAGCCAAATATGGCTAAGTATCAATTGGCACCCACTCGGATAGCTTTTGGCTCATTAGCCCCTCATCCAAGTAGGTTGGAACCCACTCGACCATTAGGAGACTTCTCCTCCCCTGCCGAGTCATTCTTATACTTAGCCAAATATGGCTAAGTATCAATTGGTACCCACTCGGTCGGCACTATTCCCTTCAATAGGAAATGACCCGGTCGGCACTATTCCCTTCAATAGGAAATGACCCGGTCGGCACCACTCCCTTCAATAGGAAGTGACCCGATCGACACTATTCCCTTCAATAGGAAATGACCGGTCGGCGCTTCTCCCTTCAGTAGGAAGTGACCCGGTCGACACTACTCCCTTCACTAGGAAGTGACCCGGTCGGCACTATTCCCTTCAAAAGGAAATGACTCGATCAACACTACTCCCATCAATAGGAAGTGACCCGGTCGGCACTACTCCCTTCAATAGAAAGTGACCCAGTTGGCACTACCCTATTCAATAAGAAGTGACCTGGTCGGCACTATTCCCTTCAAAAGGAAGTGACTCGATCGGCACTACTCCCTTGAATAGGAAGTGACCCGGTCGTCGCTTATCTCCCCAGCAGGAAGTGACTTGGTCGGCGCAATGATTCACTCGGCCTCTCTACCTTGGTCAAGTAGTGAGTCGGTAAGAATTAAATCAGTTACTATTCTGCCACGGATCGGAGTCACCCAGTCGGACCTCCATGATCCCCCCTCCCTGGCATGGGGCTAATTGTTTGGGCTCAATCGCTCAACAACCCATTAGAGCATGAAAGCCTCCTAAGGCCTTGGACATGTGACAATAGTGGGTCCTACCTGTGAGTTAACCTAATTAGGACTTTGGGGATCCACTAAAGGGCTGAAATGATCATTGCCTGAAAAGGCAACATAGCTCTTGATCCCAAGGAGGCCCATCCAATTAATGTTTCTTGTCTGGGAATCCCTAACACTATAACTACCAATAGTCTCATCAATGAACATGTATTCAATTCTCACCTAACCAACTAGAGCTTCTCTCTCTAGACTTTCTGTCTCTACCTCAATCATCAACTGACTTGGGCGTCGGAGGGGTGATCCCGGAACAACCCTCGGGGTAGTCTAACTTGTTTTTTTAGGATTCTGGTGTACGAACAATCAATTCAGACGAGTGCTCTTGGGGCTCAACTCAACTCAATACACATCAGTGATCCTTAATTTCTTGACAGAAACAATGTAGATACTCAAAGAATTCACACTCTTGTATGGAGTATTTTACATCTCTAGTGTAATATTTCTTTTCATATTCCTATAAGTTATTATTCATATGCATGTTATATGCTTTATCGCATCATCCAGACATATTTATATTTGCTAATCAAAAACCTAAATAAATGTTCTCTTGCCTAATAATTCCTCCGTTTTCTTTTCTAGTTTCTGTATTTCCAATGGAAAATTTCAATATGTTGTTCATATTTTGAATCTTTCCATACATAGTGTAATTTAATTATAACTTAAATTATTCATTTGTTTTAAGTTGCAATAAATGTCTTCATATATACTATTAAGTAATCATTTTTTACTTTCTTACCCCTCAAACTTTTGTCGTTTTGGTTGCCTAACATAGAGTAACTCAAAGGGAAATGAATGTGGTCACACTAGTTCGTAGTCATTTTTTTACCCTTTTACCCTCAAATTTTTATGCCATTGGTTGCCTAACATAGAATAACTCAAAGGGTTAGAGTTTTTATCTTTAGTTATTTTACTTTTATTCAAAATAATGAAATCTTACCTGTTTTTTGAGTTGAATTGGTTTCTTCCCTGATTCCATGTAGGAACAACAAAAGAAAACAAATAACATATCACCAAAAATTTATCTTTTGTGTTTAATGAACCAACAAAATTAAATTTTTAGATTGCAAGAACATATTGCATGGATATATATTTAGATAAAACTAGGGACGGATTGCATAAAACTTGATCGTATTTGTACCATCACCCCCAAACTTAATCTTTGGTTCATTGATCAATTACAAAGTCATAACGGAAAAATCGACATTTGATAAGTCCCTAAGTTATCCATATAGTTTCCTAATATTCAATTAGAATTATAAGACTTTATTACTTGTTGGCGACTTCTTTTGCAAAACATTTTCAAAACTTAAACCTTTACAACGAGTTAGTAAAAAATGAACTCATCCTGCATAGGCAATAAAATATGCATACATGTGGGTATGAGTCGGTTCATTTCAGGTCAAGTTTGTTTCGATCTTTTTATTTTCGGGTTGGCTCCAAGTCGATTGGGGCTAATTCTTCTCAGGTTTATTCTGGGATTATGCAATCGGATAAGTTTTGTTTCAGGTTAAGTAAAATTTAAACTAAATATAAAAATGACAAAAAGATTCTGTTATGTCAATACTTACAAATATCAAATACTAGAAGACAATATTAAAGTAAATAGTAAGACGTTAAAATTACGAACGAAAGAATAAAATTTTAGTTTACTTTATAGTGATGAATCATAGTTGATGGCATCGTTCGGGATAATACAGATCAGATCATTTCGAGTCGGTTTGAGTCTCTCTGATTAATAGGTTTTTTTTGCTTCTGGATCTAAAACCAAGTTTCAAATCTGGTCGTTTATGTCATTCTAATTGGGTCAATTTTGCTAAATCTAACTATAATAAAAGGTTTTTTCAAAAGTGAGGAAGACTAAGAAAAATTCTCATCCCATACTATTTTAAGTCAAATTTAATACTACAATTCTACAATCTTAACATTATAAAGTGCAAATTATTACTGCCGGTGGCCAGAGTCAATCTCACCTAACAATGTTGATATTTGAAACAACCCCAATTAGGACTGATGGAATCATGGAATAAATACAGAGGTGCATAATGCATATGGCTATCGAAAGAGAAAAGAGAGGACGCGGGAAAATATTCACTGACAATAACTAGTGGCTGTAACCTGTACAATAAGTGTACAAGAACTCTTTGACATTGTGCATTGAACATTAGATCTTAGGAGAGAAAAAAAAAACAATTGAATAACTTAGAAACTTGCAGGCTATCAACTCTCAATTCAATTTAGTGTGAGACAGAAATAAACCAGCATGATAACTTTTCTTTTATCCATATTATTGGAAACAGAATATTCTACACCGCAAGCACTGCAAATTGGAAGCAACTTGTACTAGTTAAGTGGTGACCCAGCGCCCAGCCCCACAAAACTAAATGTTCCAAAACAGATAAAGAAAATAATACCATAGTTCCCACTTCCCACTATAAATATTAAGTACCAATTTTGAATTAACTACTTCAATTGGTTTCAACTTAAGAATTTCTTTTAGATACCCTAATAAAGTTATTAGGGTACTCTTTTTCTGGAAGAAGACACTTAATTAAACAAGAAGGATAAACTGATCTAGCTAGCATAGACTCAGCAGTAGGGATGGCAATCCAATCCGAAGGAAAAAATCCGAGTTGACTTCGACAAAAAAGTAATCCGACTCCGACTCCGTTTAAAAAATCCGACTTCGAGTCGGAGGAGGGTCGAAGTCGGATCTCATAAAATAATCCATCCGAATCCGACTCCGACTTTGAGTCAATCAATCCTTTTTTCTTATTTATATAAATATTATTTATGTATAATCTGACTTCGACTTTCAGCCAGTTGTATTATATAGGATTTTTCCACAGAAAAAATGAATAAAAAATTAGAAGAAAAATAAGTCGGATCAGGTTCGGAGTCGGATGTTCGGACTTTAAGTCGGATGTCCGGATTTTAAGTCGGGTCGGATCTCGGAGTCGAATGCTCGGATTTCAGGTCGGGTCGGATTCGGATTTTCAAAGTCGGATCTCGGAGTCGGAGTCGGACTCAGATTTAAAATCCGACTTTCTGTAGGGTCGGAGTCGGATTATGCATAATCCGGTCCAAGTCCGACCCGTTGCCATTCCTACTCAGTAGCAACAACATCATCTAACACGGTAGCAAGAATGCAAAGACCTTTTTGAGAGAGAATTTATCAGCCTTAATAGCTTCATATAAGATTTGACTAATAGAATTGTTACAACAGTATTCAGTCTAAAATTGATCGGTTAAGTCGGTTAAAATTGATATTCTTGGATTTTTTTCTTTTTCATTAACCCATCACCCTATATTATTCAAACGCGGATAGAGAATCTACTAGAATACATGTGTTCAAATGTCGAAGTAACATAGCCATATATAACTTCTTTGTCAATGGCTGGATGGGTGGTGAGAGAGTGGGAGAAGAAATAAAAAAGGATCGAGAAAAGTTTGTCATGTGATATTTTTAGTTGTTTGGGCATATTAATCAAGATTAAGCTCTAGGAATATAGATATACATATATTGGAATTTCAGGAAACAATTTTCTAACAATTACCATAGATCATATACATAACATGAATGAATCATGTATCGTGTTTTCCACGGGATTGCAAAAATTAGCGATCAAAGAACAACAATTGTTGTCGTCTACTTAGTCCACGAACACCAATTGAATATTCACGTCTGCTAGAACGTAGAGGTGATCAAATGGCGGGTCGGGTTCAGGCCTGGCTGCGCCTAAAAAAATTTACCCATTAGTCAGGCAGGACTGGTTCGGGCTAAAATTTTGTGCCCAAAGCCTGTTTTTTCGGACAAAAAATAACGGGATTCTAGGGTCAAAATTTGAACTAAAAAGTTATTTTTATGTAGCAAAACCTGTTCCAAATTAAAAAAAAAAAGTCCAGGTCAGGCCCGATAAATCTGCCCAAGCTCGAACAATTTTCGGAGCGGGCTCACTTTTGATGAACAAATTTCACTATCTTGTTTTTTAGGGAGGATGGCCGACCGGATGTTCCAAGGAAGAAGAAGAGAGTTCATCTCTCTACTTTTCAGTTTGAAAGTTACTGACTAACAGAACGCTCTAATCCATCGTATTATTATAACATTTTATAAAACTAGGAGAATAGGTTTATTAAGAGATTTAGTCGAACTCTAATTTTCCCTCTTTGTCGATTTTCTTTCTTCAATTGGTTACTATAAAGTGCGATCGATCTCGTAGGATTAGGTTAGATCAGTTATAGGTCCAATCAATATATTGTCCTACTAACCATAATTTATTCCTTAGCAACTGAATGTAATAACTAAATTAACAAAATTAATTATCTCTATAATAATTCTCATTATATTTAGTGATGGTCAGAAATATCTAAGGACATATTTATTCTTAAGCACCGTCTTGAATTGGGAATCATCACTAAGAGTTAAGAGAATATGTTTAGACAGGAAGTAATATGTTAAGGGGATAAAGAACATAAAATGAAGAAAATGTACTGTAATTGATTACAACTTATAACTGGTAGTAGAACTGTAGAAGAGATGATGTATATCAGGGCCGTCTCATAAAATTAGGGGCCCTGTGCTAAAATAAATTATAAAGATTAATTTTTTTGGTGAATAAAAGAGACGAAAGAGTTATAAATGGGCCTTTTTGGAGAATAGGAGAAGAAGAAGAAAAACACCAAATAGAAATTAATCGGTTTATATGTGTAATTAGATTTAGGTTTTCTTTTCTTTTTTTTCTTTGACGGACCTCTAATAGAATTGGGCCCTTATATTTTGGGGGCCCTGTGCAGTTGCTCACCCTGCACATGGCCTTAGCCGCCTATGATGTATATAGTGAAAGGAGAAAGATAAAAGGGGACGGGAAGGCAGGAATTATTACACACCATCATTAGAGCTGGCCATGGGCCGTGCTGGGCCTGACCACGGGCCAGGCCCGCGGGCTGAAGTGGAATACGGGCCGGGCCGGGCCCGTGGCCCATGAAACTCGTGCCGTGCCGGGCCGGGCTAAAATTATGGGAAACTTGTCCATGGCCCGGCCCGGCCCACGGGCCTGGCGGGCCGGGCTCGTGCTCACCGCGGGCTTGGTCCAAAAATCACAGTTTTTGAAAAAAAAAAAATTTGCAAGGCCCACGGGCTCGTGCCGGGCCCGGCCGAAATCTAAAATCCCCAAACGTGCAAGGCCCACGGCCCATGTTACGGCCAGCGGGCCGGGCCGGGCCCATAGCGGGCTCGGGCCGGGCCGGGCCGAAAACGGGCCGGGCTCGGGCAGCCCACGGGCCAGCCCGGCCCATGGCCACCTTTAACCATCATCCTAGGGGGAGGTTGGCAATTTTTACACCCACATGAGGATCATAATTATCCCATTTTACACAATAAAGAAAAACCTCATCTCATTTACGACAACCTCTATTTATCTCTTCTCTCACTTTGATTTTATTTTTCTATCTCTATATAATAGTCCCTAATCCAAACATGTCCTAATTGAGGTTGAGGTTATTGTACTCTACTCATAAGTTGGAATCACAGTTTAACCAACCAAATTTATGACTCGTAATGTTCTCCTTGTTTTTTTTTTCTTAGGGCCCGTTCGTTGTTTTCAGTTTTTTTTTAAAACTAAAAATCAAAAACAGGAAACTAGAAAAAGTGGTTTTCAATTTTTAGTTGTCAATTTTCAAAATCATCATGTTCTCAATAAAGTTGACTAATTTTTTATTCATTATAGGCCATATATCATATAACTTTGAAAATCAAAAAACCGAAAAACAGAAAACCACAATATACCAAACGGGCCCTTAGTTTTTCAGTTACGCTTTTAATTTGTTTTTTTTGCTGTACCAAAGGGAAAGACACCTTATGACATTACAATAACATACAATGAAAAAAGATATAGAGAAAAATGGAAACAATGTCCTTGACAACTAATATGTAAAATAAACAAGATATTGGAATACTTAATCGCATCAAAATTATGAAATTGTTGCAAATATGAACATGAAGGGAGTATTTCTTTATATCTCTTATTATTCGAAAAAAATATTGATATTCGTAGAAGCATAACAAGTAGGGCATTGTTTGCTCCTTCCACGTGCAATAATGCCTTTCTTTGAACAGTCCTTCCCTCTTTCCCCTTTTGTGTACGGTACTCTTAGAATTTATTGGGATCTCCAAAAACTATAAAAATACTTAAAAAAAAAAAATTAGACACAGAATAATAATGGAAAACAGATAGTGGGGAGTGTTTCTTATCCGAAAATTTTAAGTATTTTTATTTGACAATGATAGCACTGACCCAGAATTATTGATTGTCACGTGTCCGGACCTACTCACTGGTTGACCCGTTTTATAGATTTGGCTTGTGATTTGGATCCGTGAGGGGTGGGTATGAGTCATTAACAAGGGATATTATAAAACCTTCTTTTAGGGAAGACAACTAGTATTTTATCCCAAGAGATATCCCGGGTCATTTATAATTAATATACATATTATTTATAAATTTCATATTTGATTCTATCAGCTTTTCGTAATATTCTGTCTAGTACGAAACTGAAAAATGGAAGTTATGGGCTTATGGCATGATAAGTTGTTCAAAAAAACTTATGAGAAATTGGGGAGAAAAGTTAACAATTTCAATGTGATTCGCGTAAAAAAAATGTTATTACTTAATAAAAGGGTTAAAGATCAAAAAGCTTGTCTACATGTTTCTATAATTACATATAATTATGAGACTTTATTATGTTTTACTTTGAAACTTTAACCACTGAAATTGTATTGGACTAGTGGCTAAACTCTCACATTTCATTTCAAGGGTCGTGTGTTCGAATCCTAGTAACTACACATTGTTATTTTTAATTGAGATTATAAGCATGTGTATTAGATTCTTGAGAAGAGTGCCACGTGGCATCGTTCCTTTGATAGGAACACCTTTTAATATATTGGTATAGATTAAACAAGGGACGTTTAATTCATTCATGAACCAAATATATATAAGTCTGGATTGATGTCTCATAGTGAGATGCCAAAATGACATCTTACAAAATTTTTGGTACCAAATCTAAGTCAAAGTAGTACCAAAATAGTATCATTTGGTACCTTTGGTACCAAACTTACACTTTGGTAGGGGCACATGTTGTAGCCTAAAATCAACGGCTCCTTAGGATACACGTGAATCCATCCATAGAGTCCATGTGTCCCCTTCAAGTAAAAGAAAAAAAAGGAAGGCTGGAACTCTGACTTTTACTAAGAAAAGGTACCAATCTACCTTTTTGGCCCGACAAAATATCAAGGCCCAAATAACGGCTGCATATGATTGCCTGCAGTTTACCATCCAATCATTGCCTGCCACGTGTTGAAGTCTTATTGCATGACCAATCAAGCACCCTCATTTTAAGGTACCTAATTTGACAACATTTAATACCCCAACACTATAAATAGCCTCTGAAAATCAGGAGAAATGTACTTTTCTGAACAGTGTATGCCCATACTATGTGAAAATACTCTCTCACTTCTCTCTATATCTACTTTTTCCTTTCACTCCTGATACCTGACTTAAGCTTCAGAGGGGGAACCACCACCCAAACCTCCAGGGTGGGTTCCTTTTTTGCAGTTTTAGGTACAGAGCTGGGGATCGGAGTTATTTGACTAGTACATCGTTGCAGAAGTCTCCATTGAAGAACATATTGAGGGATAGCAGCTTACTTGCCGGTCACGCAACACAACAATTATTATTACTATTTATTATTATTATTATTATTATTATTATTATTATTATTACTATTATTCTCATTAATAATAATATTATTATTATTATTATTATTTATTATGATTTTTTCACGAAATACTCCTGACAAATCTTGAAATTCACCATATACCCTCAATGTTTCAGATATTCATCATATGCCCCTGACTTTTCAAAACTGTGCACCATATACCCTTTTTCTAATGGACGTCAAGTCGTCGTTAGCTTTATTTATGATATTGTCACTATTATTCTCTAACCCTAAAATCCTAATACCCTGAACCATAGGTCTAATTCTAACCCTAATCCTAGCTACACCCTAACCCTTACTCACCCCTAACCCTAACCCCCGCCAATCCCCACCCCACCCCTCCCTCTCCACCCCAGCCGCACCCCTCCCCCACTCCTTTTCCTCCACCGTTGATATTTCCCTCCCCTTCCACCGTCAATTTTCCCAGCCCCACCCTTCCCATTCGAATTCCCTAGTTCCCACCCCATTTCCTTCTCTATTTTCGTTACCCAAAATCGAACCACTATGCTGCCACCTGACCTCCGACCACCTTGCCCACTCCCTAAACGCGCTCCCTTGCTCTCCCACCTTCTCTCCTCTCACACAATCTCCATGAGATATGAGAAATCGTTGCCGAAATTCAAGGGAGGGGGGGGTTTCAAAATTCTAGGCTACGAGGGGATAGGAGGGGGTAGGGGATGTGGTAGAGGGGAGAGGGAGGGGAGGGGGCTGCGGCGATGGAGGAGAAGGGGAGAGGGCGGGCAGATGCAACGGTGGAGGGGAGGAGGAATGGTTGGGGGTGGGCCTGGGGGTGGAGGGGATGGGGATGGGTGGTTTGCTGGGTGGGTTAAGGTTTGGGGGGGGGGAGGAGAGGGGAGGCCAGGGTGGGTTAGGGTTTGGGATAGGGTTAGAATTAAGGGTATGATTAGGGTTAGAATTAGGAGTTAGGAGTTAATGATGGCAATGTTGTAGATAACGTTAACGACACCCTAATGTTCATTAGAAAAAGGTTGTTTGGTGAATATTTTCGGAAACTTTGGGGTATATGGTGATTCTGAAACATTGAGGGTATATGATAAATTTCACGATTTGTCGGGGTATTTGGTGGAAAAACCATTATTGTTATTATTATTACTATTGTTTTTTTATTTATTATTTATTATTTATTATTTATTATTTATTATTTATTTATTATTATTATTATTATTATTATTATTATTATTATTATTATTATTATTATTATTATTATTATTATTAATTATTATTATTATTATTATTATTATTAATTATTAATTATTATTATTAATTATTATTATTATTATTATTATTATTATATTATTATTATTATTATTATTATTATTATTATTATTATTATTATTATTATTATTATTATTATTATTATTATTAAGCAATTGCAGACTTTTTGTCAATATCATTAAAATTTATAACTCCAATATATACATACAACAACTATTACATTCTATTATAGCATTACCTACTTTTTACTACTAATAAAAGTAAATAATATCCAAAAAATTGTATCCAACAAAAAACAACAACAATAATAGAAAGCCTCTAAAGTTTCAAGTCTATGGACTTGTTGAAATCATTAACTTACATCACTTACATTTACTGTCAATTAGACAATAGTCTTCTTCTTCTTCTTCGATTGAACGCCAAATTTCTTCTGCTATTTCTTTTTGCACCAAATCCACTTGCTTCTTACGGACATTAATTATTAAACATATCACAATAATTTTTAGAAAATAATAATAATAATAATAATAATAATAATAATAATAATAATAATAATAATAATAATACTAATAATAATAATACTAATAATAATACTAATAATAATAATATTTAGAAAAAGAATTAAGTATAAGACCTGAATTTTTCTAATCTGATTTGAACTTTTCTGATATTATATGAACTTTTCAGATATGATCTAATTTTTCTGATTTGATCTGATCTGATTTGATTTTTTTTCTGATATCTAAACTTTTCTGATCGGATCTGAACTTTTTTGATCTGATATGATCAAATCTAAAATAATCACTAGAGTGCTTAAATAAGTTGAAAAGAATATACCTATCTATACAAATACTGTCTTCATTTTCTAATATTTACTTCCTCCGTTTCATAATAAGTTAAACATTTCTCTAAAAAAGCTCTCACATAAAAGAGAGAAGTGTTTCACTTATTATGAAATGGAGAAAGTATATAATATGGATTGTGTACCCAAATTGAGGAAGAGATAAGAATATGAAAGCAAACAAATTAAGTGAATCACCTTAAACAACGGTATGACGGAAAAACTAGGATTATTAAGTTTCCAATTATTTTAACTAAACACCGATTTGAATAAAAAAGAGTTTCAATTCCAATCCTCAATCTACCAAAAATGAAGATTTTAGTCGTCTATACTGTCAGAATGTTCGAATGTAGTATCCAAGTTTGATATCATTGATATCGGGAATGTGGTACGTGGCCACGTTCTACGTTTTGGGGACGCATCCCGAAATGTGGTACTTGGTACATGGCCACTTCCACGTTCTAGGGGATGCGTCCTGAAACGTGGTGCGTCGTCTAGGAGTCCATCTAGTTTAATCTAGAGATTTGCGTTTCACTTTCTCGTTTCTGGAATGTTCTGCGTTCCATGTAACAATGTTTGATACTCATGAAAAGTGGCATTTGGAAGGATTAAGGGAGTCATAATGGCGCCGCAGTTAAGCTTGACATAATTGGATCTAACCTAAGCCCAAACAATACATGCAAAAGAAAAAAAAAACACTATAAATTTTTAGCCATTTTATTGTCCCATTGATCTATACTATAAATATTATTATGTGAGATTTGTTGATTTTTTTTATATATTCTATTATTTTTTTTAGGAAAAGTATTTCATTTGCTTTAAAAGTACTTTAAATACTTTGCCAACGATTTCATACTGGTAGAATTTTATGATTGAAACTATAAAAATATTTTTGGATTAGTCTCAAATCTCAGTATATATTGATATATATCAACTTTTTATAATATAATGTTTAATAAAAGATAAATAAATATATTGATTGTAAAATTGTGACTTAGCACGCATGAATTTCAAGGTGTTCAGATTATATTTTCAAACACTTTGCCGGGATATCATAAATGGAGAAACTAGTACAATCTTATGTAAGAAGCATTATTTAAACTAGCACAATCTTATACTCCATGTAAGAATCATTATTTTTGGTTAGTAAGGGGAAGTCAATTTATCTGAATCTCGCACATGTTAATAGTACCCAATTTGATAAACAGGAAAAGGAGAATCTCCACCTCCAAAGTGTCTTTAGCTTAGTAGCGATTCATTAAACAGACTTAAAGTTGTTATATTTAAAATTTCCGCTAAGATAATGCTCTTTTCACCTGAAAATGAGGTGATCTGCTTAGAATCATTAGAATTATAGGGATTTTGGAAGAAGGGAAAGAAGAATCCCCAATTCCAAAGTGTCCTTAGCTCGTAGCGATTAATTCCACAAACTTGAAGTTGGCAGATTTATAATTTTTCCTACGATGATGTTCTTTTCACCTGAAATGAGGCGATCCGCTTTGAATCATTAAAATTTGGTCTATGTGGTCTGAAACTTTGTCAGGTCCAATCATTTTTTCAGACAAAACTTTATTTGATTATGTTAGATGTAATTTGTCAATTATAATTTTTCTCTTCATCAATTTTTCAATAAACTATTTTTTATAATTTAATTAACGGTTTTTTCACCAAATACCCCTGACAAAAAAATTTATTCACCAAATACCCCAACTTTTTTCAAAATTCACCAGATACCCCTAACTTTTAAAAAAATTCACCAGATACCCTTACTATTAACGGACGTTAGTGCTCCGTTAGCTTATATTTACAAGTTTGCCATTAGTCAATTTAATTAGCCCTAAGTCAATCTAATTAGCCTTAATTAAGCCCTAATTAACCTAATTAACTTAATTAATCTAATTAACCTAACTAACCCAACCCCCAAACCCTAGACCCACCACCCAACCCAGCCACACCCCTTCCCCTCCCCTCCCCCTCGCCGGCCCCTCCCCTCACGCCGCCTTTCCGGCTTGCCCCTCCCCCTCCCTCCTTCCTTCGCGGTTCTCTTTCCGGCAGCGAATTCAACAGCAGCGAAAACAACAGCAGCAGCGGCGGCCGGCGAGAGGGAGGGAGGGGGAGGGGAGGCGCGACGAAGGGGGAGGGAGGCGCGACGAAGGGGGAGGGAGGCGCGACGAGAGGGAGAGAGGGGGAGGGGAGGCGCGACGAAGGGGGAGGGGAGGCGCGCGCGACGAGAGTGAGCGAGGGAGGGGGAGGGGGCTGCCGGAAAGAGGATCGCGAAGGAAGGAGGGGGAGGGGAGGCGCGAAGAGAGTGAGGGAGGGGGGCTGCCGGAAAACCTGGCGCGAGGGGAGGGGGTTGCCGGCGAGGGGAGGGGGCTGGGTGGGGGGTTGCCGGCGTGGGAGGGGGGGCTGGGTGGGGGGGTGGGTTAGGGGAGAGAGAGGGAGTTAGATTAGTTAGGTTTTTTAGGGTTTTTTAGAATTTTTTAGGTTTTTTAGGATTAATTAACTCTAATGACTAACGGAGTTAACTGCCGTTAGTCATTAAGGGCATTATTTGTCATTTTTTTCAAAATTTGGGGTATCTGGTGAATTTTTTTAAAAGTTAGGGGTATCTGGTGAATTTTGAAAAAAGCTGGGGTATTTGGTGAATAAATTTTTTTGTCAGGGGTATTTAGTGAAAAAACCGTTTAATTAATTTGAGGTTAAACATTTATTATAATATCGTAGATGAAAAAACAAATCTAGTTCAATTTGGTATTATATTTTCTTGTCTGATATGGTATGATGTTATTAAATACGTCATTCATTTCTTAATAGATGCATCATGTTGACTTTTTACATTATTTGGGTATCAACTTTGGCCATCTTTTCGAAGAGACCATCTTGCGTTCTTGTTATTGTTGTGAGGATGATGTTTGTTAGATTTATATGAATGTATTGAAAAATTGATTAATGTGATATCGCATAAATCTTTATCAATGAACCAATCTCACAATTAATCCATTAGATCTTGGATCCTACATATTTAAAAATAAGAAAAGTCTCGCACAAAGAGAGGAAAATAATCCCTGTCTTTCCAATTTAAAAAATTCCTTACAAAAGAAGGAAACGATATTATAAACCTATATCAAACAAAAACAAAGGAATAGAAAAAAAACATTGTAGCTTTTCACTATTCTATCAGTAAAAATCGATGAAAACCCCTCTAAATATCACTAATGGAGGTTAGAGTTTCAAAGAGGAAAAAAGGGACACAGAAAATATCAAATATGGAAGCTACTTATTTCTATGATATCTACCTAGGGATGGACAAGGGTAGGGTCTGGGTCGGGTCCAGCTGGACCCTAGACCCGGACCCTAATTTTTTTTGCAGACCCGGACCCGGACCCTAAGGGTCTGAAAAAATTGGACCCTGACCCGGACCCTTAAGGTCTGGAGGGTCTAGAGGGTCTGGAGGGTCCAGGCCTAAATTTTTATTTTGCTAAATTTTCAGCTTTATTAATATCAATAATCATCTGAAATTCGCATGAAACAAACACAAAAAATCGCATGAAACAAACACAAACATATAAATTGAAAAAAACGAAACAAACCAAACACAAACTTATAAACTGAAAAAAAAAAAAACGAAACAAACACAATTCACAAACATATAAACTAAAAAAAACGAAACAAAAACACAAACTTACACTGAAAAAAAACGAAATAAACACAACTTACATAAAAGTTTAGAATGGGTGTTTGGGTGTTTTAGTCTTTTAGAAAATCAGTTTGTTTTTTCAAAAAAAAATTAAAATGTATATATTAGATAAGTTTAGGGTCTAAGGGTCGGGTCTGGGTAGGGTCTGGGTCCAAAACTTTAAGATCCGGACCCGGACCCGGGCCCTAAAAAATATACTTGGACCCAGACCCGGACCCGGACCCGGACCCGGACCCTTAGGGTCTGAAAAAGTTGGACCCAGACCCTTAAATTAGGGTCGGGTCCAACAGGGTCCGGGTAGGGTCCTGGACCCATGCCCATCCCTATATCTACCAAACCAAGCAAAGGTTAGTTGGTTACTTAAAACCTTAATCGTAAGCATAAATGGAATTGTACACCCCGAACATTTTTTTGGTATGAGGTGAAGTAGACTTCGACCTTACATCAACTAATTTATAATAGGTTTCTAAGAACATAGGTGATCATTAATATGGGCCCCAACACAGTGCTAATGTTCCGCAGTGAACGAAGAAAGAAGGCATAGAGTCTGAGATATTATGCAAAAATTCATCAGAAAGTAAAGCTCATTCAAAGCAACCATTATCAAAATTGGAGCTCTATAGAGCAAAATTTCCAAGTGATTAGTTTTTTTTCCCGTAACGCAAGACCATTAGACCAACAAAAGAGTAAAAGACAATAAACACCCTTGGACGATCATGATCTAACTATCCTCATGTTCCTTAATTCAAGACCATTAATGGACTAAGTAATCCATACTTAGCATCATTAATCCTTCACTAAGGAAATTGTGAGGACAGAATCAATCGACAAACAAAGAAAAAAAAGAGAATAATCAATATAATATACAGGTTCACGTGGTTCACTAACAATGCATTAGTTACCGACATCCATGAGCTGGAATGAAACAGATTCTATTATCTTTGAGGAGATATAATACGTAACATAAAATATCGAGGCAGAAAATAATAAGAAGGTTTATTCAATATCCTTCTAATTGGCCTAAATGATATAGATTTAAAATAGGTCCAAAATAGAAGACGGAACAATCAACCCCATGAACCGTAAGTTTTCGGGGATTGGTCCTGAACCACCAAACCAGCTTGGGGTTTCACCCCTTGATCTCGACTTGCTACCACCTTGCTAGGTCTTTCAAAGAGTGCTAGATTCAAGGCATTGCAACAAAAACCTAAATCTATTTATCTATCTTTATATATCTAAAAGCCGAGAAAAATAAATGGCATGCTACCACATGTGCTCTTCCATCCCCACACAATCATATCAAACATTAATCAATAAAAATGTGTGTTCCAAAACCCGAACACATGACCTCTCATTTGATATGGTAATGCACTAATTAACTACACTACAATAGTCATGTTGAAAAAAGAGGCGAGTATTTCTCTCTCTAGTTTTCCTCTCGGTGCACGTTAGCATGTAGTTGAGCTGCCATGGCTAGGAAAACCCGAGCGCAAGCTAATTCCAAAACCCCTGATTCAATTCGAAATTCTCAGAAAATGAATGTGTCGTCTTCTTCACAAGCAACGAAATCTCGTGCGATAGATGAAATACTTGGTGTTCATGCTTTCAATTTTGCGAATTCTGATGATGACGAATTGGAGAATCTTGGTGAGAATTTGTCGCTAAAATCATTATTGAAGCATTTGCAACAACAATCTAAAATCAGGCATCAGTTCTCGGAATGGATGACTGCAATTAAGACGAAGTAATTGGATCCAGGTCAATCAACTCCTATTTTGCAGGTTTCTCCATGTAATCGTAATTTAGTTCATAGAGGTGGTGTGGTGAATAATTTGAATGTGAATGCTGATAATGCTATGATTAGTAGTAATATTGTGGATAATTGTGTTGATCGACATATTGAACCACATTTGAATGCGGAAAATGATGTGAATGCTGTAAATAATAAATGTGTGAAAATTTATGAGCGAGGCTGATATTCAAGATGAGATAGAATTTTGGAATTCATCTATTATTTGCTATGTTTTGGGAGCAAATCCACCCATTTATGTTATAGAGGGGTTTATAAGGAGAATTTGGAAGAATTTGGGTGTAGATAAGGTGGCTAGTATCAGTAAGGAGATGTTCATTGTGCGATTCACTTCTATGGAAAGTAGAGATACAATTTTAATTGGAGGCTTTCAATTCTTTAATAAGAAGCCTTTGATTATTAAAGCTTGGGCCCTTGAGATGGACGTAGCTAAGGAAGTGTTGCACACTGTTCCAATGTGGATTCAGCTTCATAAGATGGATATTAAGTATTGGGGGGGATATGAGTTTGTTTGAAATTGCTGGTCAAATTGGAAAGGCTCTGAAGACTGATCAGGCTACATTTAAGAGGGAGAGTCTATGGTTTGCTCGAATCTTCGTTGAAGCTGAGATTAACCAGGTGTTCCCTGATCATGTAAGTTTTGTGAATGAGAAGGAGGACATTGTTCGAGTTGATGTAGTGTATGAGTGAAAACCTAAGAAATGTGCAGGTTGTAAGAAGTTTGGGCATATAGTTGTGCAGTGCAAGAAAAAGGATGATCTTCAAGTATGGAAAAGGAAGGCTCCTCCACCTGTAGCTCAAGTACAACAAAAACAACCTGCAGAAGTTGGCACTGATGGTTTTAGGGAGGTGGTTTGTCCACCTAGGAAGACACCGCCTCAGATGAGTAACCTTGTGAATACTAAGAATTCTTCTAAATTACTAGCAGTAGATGAGGTCAGTGTGGGTGATATTGTGTGTTAAATTGGTGTAAATGATGCTGGGAGAGAAGAACACCCTCCAGCACCTAATGAGTAAAGTCTTCTGTTGGAATGTGAGAGGCCTAAACAGTCCAGCTAAGTAAAAGGTGGTTAGAAATTTCATCCATAATCTTGGTGCTGATCTGGTTGGCCTCTTGGAGACTTAGGTAAAGGTGAAAAATATGGGAAACCTTTACCTTAGGGTGTGTCCTGGGTGGTGTTTTACTTCTAACTCCCACTATCACAATGGAGGGAGGATAGTATTAATGTGGAATCCTCACTTTTTCCATGTAAATATTATTCTGTGCACTAGTCAGTTAGTGCATTATTATATATAGAACCTCAAAATGGGCAAGTTGCTTTCTATGGTACTTTTGTTTATGCATTCAATGATGCTAGTAGTAGGAAAGACCTATGGAGGAACCTAGTTCAGATTCATGTAATGCAGAATGCTTGGGTTTGGATGGGGGACTTTAATAGCGTATTAAATGTGGAAGATAGGCTTGGAGCTCCTTTGAGAGCAACTGAGTTCCTAGACTTCAAGAGTTGTGTGGATCAGTGTAGAATGGAGCGAGGATATGAAGGCCACTAGGTGTTTCTACTCCTGGATTAACAAGCAAGCAGCTGAAAGTAGAACTTTTACAAAGATTGATAGAGTTATGTGTAACTCTGAATGGAAGGAAGCTTATCCTTATACAGAAGCTCACTTTCACCCTGAAGGTTAGTTTGATCATAGTCCTATGATCTTGACTTCATATCCTGCCCCTATTTTGGGGAAAAAACCTTTCAGATACTTTTCAATTTGGAGTGCTGCTGCCAATTTTGAAGCGCTAGTGTCTGGTAGCTGGAATGGTGATCTTACTGGTACTCCTATCTTTAGGGTTGTCCATAAATTAAAAAGGTTGAAAGTGGTGCTGAAAAAATAAAATGCAGAAGGTTTTAATGACTTGCAGGCTCAGGAGATTAAAGTTGCTCATATTCTAAGACAGTGCCAGGAACAGCTTCATAATCAACCTGAAAACTTGGTGTTGAGGGGGAAGGAAATAGAATCTTATAGACTTGGGAAGATTCTATTCAAATCACCATCACATGTTCACATCATCACATAACCAGTCACATCATGATAAAAGCAATAGCAATGTATGATGAAAATTGACATGAAAAAGACATATGACACCATAGAATGAGGGTATTTACAAGAAATGCTTGAATGTTTGGGTTTTCCTGAAAGGTTCATTGGCTGTATTATGACTTGTGTTTCCTCTCCCAAGTTTTCACTCATGATTAATGGAGTCATGCATTGTTATTTTTCTTCTCAAAGAGGTATAAGACAAGATGATCCTTTATCCCCTCTCCTCTTGGTCATATGCATGGAATACCTCTCAAGAATCTTGAAAACAGTGAGAGAGATGATTTTAAGTTTCATCCTAAGTGTAGTGCCTTGAATTTATCACACTTGTGCTTTGCTGATGACATTTTGCTCTATTGCAAAGGTGATTTCACATCAATACACTTGATACTTAGAGGTTTTAAGCTTTTCTCTGAAACATCAAGCTTGCAAGAAAAAGTCCATAAATCAGTTATGTATTATAGTGGCATGAAGGATGAAGACATTCAAAGAGCTCTTGAAAGATATGGCTTCACCAGGGGGTACTTGCCATTTAAGTATCTAGGTGTGCCCATATGTTCCCAAAAAAAAATTTGTTGCTGAATGTGAAAGTCTTACTGAGAAAATGGTGACTGGAATAAGAATTTGGACTACTAGACATATTTCTTTTGCTGGCATAGTTCAACTTATCAATTCTGTGTTGATAAGCATTCAATCCTATTGGGCACAAGTGTTTGTGCTACCTAAGCATGTATTACATGAAATCACCAAGATCTGCAGAGCCTTTCTCTAGTCAGGAGATCCATTTAGCTTTAGAGCGGGTATGTGAATTGGGCTAGTATGTGCACACCTAAAAGTGCAGGTGGACTAGGAGTAAGGAACATCTTCCTATGGAACATTGTTGTAGTTGGTAAATATGTTTGGGCTGTTGAGAAGAAGCTTGACAATCTATGGGCCAAATGGATACATGCTATATATATTCAACAAGATTCATGGTGGGATTATGTGCCTAAAAATACTAGCAGCTGGTATTATTGGAGGCAGGTGTGCAATGTCAAGGAGAAGTTGAAAGGCTATTTCACTTAAGCTCAATTTCAACAGATGCATCATTATCTATCACTAATGTTTACAAGAAACTCTCTGGTGAATATGAGAAGCTCCAGCAAAGCACTGCTAGTTGGGGTAAGTTTGGAGTGTCAAAACACCAATTCCGTAGCTGGTTGGCCATTCAAGGAAGACTACAGACTAAGGCTAAACTTCACAAGGGGTGTGTAATGATGAAAAATGTTTGATTTGTGAATCTCATACGTAAAGTCATATGCACCTTTTCTTTAAATGTGAATACAACATCAGATGCCTTAACTAAGTAAAGTAATGGTGTGGCATTCACACTCGAATTCGGGACATGTAACAACTGATTCACTAGCTGGTTAGTAGAAGAAGAGATATCAAGCTCAGAAGGATGGTGCAAGCTGCTGCACTAGAAGCAATCATTTACTTCATTTGGCAGGCTAGAAATGAGGCTCTATGGGAAGGGAAAGTTAGTTGTATAGACCATATAGTAAAAAAAAATATAGGAAAGTGTGAAATATAGATGCCTTAGTGTTATTCCTAAAAAGATATGTCATAGAGATAAGTATTGGTTGGAAGCTTTGTAAGTAGTTTGTTGTTGGTCCTTGGTTTAGCTTGGCTATTCATGGAAAGTTAGGTTGTAGATTGCCTTTGTTTTTTATAATCGTAACTCATACTTACCTATCAAAAAAATAAATAGTCATGTTGGACTTTGTGAGGGAAAAAAACATTTAAAGACAGGATAACATTTCTATTTTAAAAAACTTCAAATGCACGTTGGTAAATAATTCGGGGGTATCTCCCGGGTCAAACACTAGTTCATGTTTAAATCGTGATCAATCTCTTAAACAACACATGAAAACAATTAAGTCAACAAGCAATGTTTTTGCGAAGTTTAACCGACAACCTCAAGCTTGACATACCAAAGGATGCATGATAATATTAAAGACTGCATGCAGTTTTAAATTGTTTTGAAGATTTAGGGTCGAATAGTGTTATTTATGACTTGAAATCTTGTAAATGGCATAAGGATGACTTTGAATATACATATCTCTAAATCTATAAATGGTTTTGATGTGATTCAAATTGGAGGTGATATCTTGTTCAAAGAGCTTTCCAACGATAGGTCATATGCCCAATTCCGCTGAGAAACGAGAAAGTTATGACTGTTTTACGAAGAACTGACGAAACTATTTTGTCTCGAGCCCGATCGGGTGGATTTCGCCCGACCTTGTCGGGCGGTGCGCCGATTTGTGCGCTACACGCATTTTGCGGTATTTTTTCATTTTTGAGTTATCGTTTAGGGTTTGTACATGGTTCCTTATGTTATAAAAGGGCTTTCTGGTGTTCATTATTATTGACACAACTTATGATTTATGAAACACTTTTAGCCTCTAGAATTTAGGACTCCTTGTATTATTCTGTATGATTTTCTCCATGATAGTAAAGAAGCTCTAATCCCCCACCTGTGGACGTAGGTCAAATTTGGCTGAACCGCGTAAATTTTTGTGTTCTTTGTTTGTTCATCTTTATAGTTTTCTCACCTTTATTATTTTATTGATTTTCAGTTCCGCATTAATCAAACTACAACGCGCTCGATTTCCTAACAAATAGATGCCTGAATACCAGACTTGTAGATTATCACATGTACTTGGCCCGTGTACGAACCATAATTTATTGAGTTTAGTCTCTTGATACATAATAAAATGCTGCAAGCTGCAACGAGAGTAATAGGTGACCGTGACATGACCATTTCTAAGGAGGTGTGATATAAATTATAAGATGATGAATAATCGAAAATTTATATGTAAATTAAACACTAATCTTTAAAAGCTGGCAGGAAAAAAAGAGGTGCGGAAATACAAAGACGCTTGCAAATATGACCATTAATTCTCCCCCTAATCATTGTTAGTGTTTCCTAAGTACGGCTGTAATTATATTATTAACCAACAATTACAATGATATTCCAGCATGCATGTAATCAAGGATAATATATGGAAGCTACCAAGAAGGATCATAGGCAAACAATATAGTAATAGAGTATGTAATATATAGGACACCATGTGAGTGTGATTTAGAGGCAAAGCAAACAGAGGTGGGGAGCTTTTAGAACAATGCACATGGGAAGATGGCCATTGATTCTTTTGTTATTCTTTCTCTCTCCTCCTCATGCTCACAGCTCATTATATATCCTCTTTTCTAACATTTCACGTACATATTAGCACTACACTTGGTGCATTAATTCATTCTACTATCACTACAAATTAAAGGATATATTCTTATGTTATGTCTTGAATTAAGATGCTTGTTGTACGTGCCATATATACTTTCATTGAGAGCGAGGTATATCATGACATAAATTAGGACAAAACCCATGTGAGATGTGATTAAAAAGACTTAATTAGCTAGAGACTTTACGCACTTTTTTTTTTGCATAACTTTTGATCTAATGTTGAGTACGCGGTATGTGATCATGAGCTCAATAAATCTCAGTGATGTGTTGTTCTATTAGCATCCGAAACAATCTTTCGTTCATACAAAAATTAGATTATGTTTTCTTTCAATCAATTGAAAATGGAAAATTGCATGTGACCAGTCATATATGACTCAACTCAGAAATTGACTCCAAAAATTTGGGTTTTAAATACCAAATTATGACCTGAAAATGACCAAACTTGATGAAGAGGAAAAAAACGGGTCAAACTCAATGGTGCAGATTTGATCTGTTGGGTTGAGTGATAAACTATTTTCCAAAAAAAAAATGAAATTGAAGATTGCCATAGTGAGATTGACAAATCCTATTTGTGCGTAATTTGTTCCTCCCTAGTGACTCAACAAGTCTAGTACTCTCATTCCATTGCTACACAGTGTTAAGTGTTAACTCGGTCATATTGAGTCAAATACCAATATTATCGAACATGAGTTACTTTATGTTTGAACTTTGAAGCATTTCGGGTTTCCATTTTAGCAATGCATGTTTTATTGTACTTATGCAACCTTATGTTCATTGTTCAATAAGTTAGGATTAATTATTATGTTAGTTTTTAACTTATCCCCGTAATTGTTGCCTCATATTCCTTCCGGTATTCACGAACTACTTTCTCCAATTTTTAATAGTTGTATTAAAGAATTGATCATTTGCTAAATGCTAATATATAACTTTGAGCATTGATATTTTAGTTTGTGCATAAGTAAACTTGAAAATTTACTTTCATGAAAGTACATTAAAACGAGTCTAATCAGATCATACACGATGATATTTTTCGTTAGAATACTAATTACCACCTCACTCCACCACCCTCACCTCCATTGAAATTACCACCTCACTCCACCACCCACTCTCACTCCACCACTTCCTTCGCCGCACAGAATCACCACCACCTTCGCAAGTCACATCGCACAGAACCACCACCACCACCTTTGCAGCTTCACGTCGCACAAAACCACCACCACCTTCGCAGCACACGTCGCACACAACCACCACCACCTTCGCGTCACCCTTCGCGTAACCCAGAAGTTTGAATTTTTTTTTATGGTGAACATTCGGCCAAGACGTTCTGGCCATGGGGCGAACGTCCGACCAGGATGTTCATCATGAAAAATTTCAAACTTCTGGGTTAAGCGGCTACGATGGAGGAGGTTAGGTGATGGCAGTGGAGGTCTGGGCTACGCGGTTGCGGTGGTGGAATTTAGGTTGCAGGCAGTGGGAATGTAGGTGGGGTTGGTGGGTGGTGTGGAAAAGAGGAGAGGGTGAAATTGCAGTAGGTTGGTGGTGGTGGTGGACTGGTGGTGGGTGGTGTGGGAAAGAGGAGAGGGTGAAATGGCAGTAAGTTGGTGGTGGTGGGGGTGGTGTGGAAAAGGAAAAAGGGTAAAATGATCTATAGAAATAAATTTGGGCAATTTTGAGTAACTTCTGGACGATATTTAACAATCCCCTTTTGTTACACACGGTCATAGACCATACGGTAAAGAATAGGATAGCTCCCAAGTCCCATACTTGATAGGAAAGTTACTGTTAATGATAAAGATTTGGTGGATTAGAATTTTTCAAACTATGTTATCTACCCATTTAAAATTATAATACATTTACGCTTTTCGAAAATTTATTTTAATCATAAATATCTCTTCTAATATGATAATAAAAATTACACTGTTAGATTCATCTTAAAAAATACTATAATAATATTATTTTCTTATTACTTTTATCAACAAGAATTGAGAGTAATCAACGGTCCAAGTTCAAGCTCGAATTTAGTGCGTGCCTTATATTTTAAAACAACGGGAGTAATTTAAAGTTTTATTAAGGCTTGATCATAAGCCTGCTTAGTCTGGTTCTTTAACTATATGGGAAATTCTTTCTAGAAGGTCTGTCCACGCTTAAGAGCCTTAATTGTATATTGGTTTTGTAGGAACTAAAACTCGTAGAATGATTCTGACAAACTTATCTGAAAGTAGTCGTGTGAATTAATACTACCCTAAAGTTGAATTTTCCCCCTTATGTACACTTGGACTGTACTCTTGGCATCCAACCTCCATGGATACACTAATACTACTTCTCTGGTGTAGTAGAGAGTCACAGTTTGAGAATAGTTTGAACGATGCCCAGAAGAACTGAGAATAATGAGATTGTGTTTAAGAATTATAGAGGAGAGTCGATTTTTTTCGGTGTCCAAAGAAAGTCCTAAGCAACCTCTTATAAAGAGACATTGTTGAAGATAAAAATAGTAGGCAGAAAATTAAGGAGTATATAAAGGAATAACGGACAACTTAATGAAGACAAAAATATCTAACAACACAATATCAACAAGGATAATAGTTATAAAATCAGTGAAGATATGAACATTGATTTTGGAAAAAAAAAAAATCGGAGTTGATACAAAAAAGTACCATAATCACAACCACAACATTCAACAAATATATAAAGAATAAAACTCTATATAAAGAGGGTAGGAGACTATAAAACCACAAATGTGGACATTGGGCTTTTTCTTATTCTGAAGCTCTTCAGAACTTGGAGTGAGAAAAACTATCACACTACTACTAAGGGTCTAATCTGTTCAACTTATTTTGTCTTATCTTATCTTAACTTATCTTATCTTATCGTATAAGAACTAATAAAATTTTATCTTATCTTATCTTATCTTATATTATCTTATCTCATCTCATCTCATCTCATCTCATCTCATCTCATCTCATCTCATCTCATCTCATCTCATCTCATCTCATCTCATCTCATCTTATCTTATCTTATCTTATCTCATCTCATCTTATCTTATCTTATCTTATCTCATCCCATCTTATCTTATCTTATTTTTTTTTTTTCTGAAATGAGTGCAAATAACTTAACATAACATCTTAACTTATCTTTTCTTATCTTATATGATCTTATCTTATCTTATCTTATAAGATCTTATATAAGTTAAAATAAGTTGAACATAATGATCCCTACTCTAACATTCCCCCACATGATTAAAAAGAAGAAAAAAGGAATAAAAAAATGAATCAGGAATTAATCATGGGCACAAAGATTTAGTTTGTTAAGCATCCATGCATGTCGTATGGATTTGAATTGATTCCCAGTGCATACAAGTATGTCTTATCGTCATATTAGGTTGATTTCTCTTTGAAACTTTTTACGATGTTAGCAATTCACACTTGAACACTTAAAATCTTTCTCAAATCAATAGTGTTCTCGCAATATGTAATTTTAATGCCCTACAACTTGTGCAGATTTTCATGAATAATGCTCAGAGGTCCTAAGTTTTAGGGCGTCTCATAAGGGATTGGGCATAAACCCCACATTCACATAGGTAATTCCATTAAATTTTTACTATCACAAACCACTTTATGAAGTCTATGAACTTATTAAGAGCCTTTTGCCTCATCCTTATACATATAGCAGTTTTAAATGTTGCATCATTTTTTATTAATAGTGTTATTTCACTAGGAACACTACAAGAGGTGGGTGAATTGTAGTGTGGAACTTATTGCCCAAATAATGCGGAATTTAAAACATAAGCAATAAGGAACTGAAAGTGAAAGAGAGATTTTAACGTGGAAACTTCTTGTCTCAATACAAGAAGAAAAACCACGACCTACTCAGGACCTAAACTCTTCACTATAATAGGAAATCTCCTATGATTCAACCTATTACATACTCAAGTTCCACTCGGAACTCCAACTCTCTCACAATCTCCACTCTATACTCTAGACTTAACTCTAAGTCTTTCAAGAGTTCCCACAACTCTTTCACAAAAGGTTTACTCAAACCCTTCACCCCTAAATAGACTTCACCCTAAGTCTACGCATACACAACAAGAACTTACTCAAGTTCCTAACTCGAACTTACTCAACTTGATACAAGAATTCACTCAAACCCTTTACCAAGTTCCCATTACAAGAGTTCACTCAAACCCTTTAACCCCAAACTCAAATACAGACGCTTGATAATTTGGTTTAACTCTAGTATATAGAAACTGAATAACTGTAAAGGAACATGGCACTCGTAGGAACTTGAAACTCAAAGGAACTGACTCAAACAAGGAATAGAAAATATAATTCTTTTGTAAAGTTATTCCATAAGCCAAACTTATGGAATGACATAAGTCTAACACTATGGAAAGACACCAGTCAGACAATTTGAAACTCAATTGAACTTGTATATTTATAATAGTCTTTTAGAATGAACGTGGGATTAATCATGTGTTAGTGGTTAAACCATTATCCCATGATGTTCCTTACTCGAAGGAACACGTTCCTTAAACATCCCATGATCTCCATGATCACTGTTAAACGTGGGAGTGTTTTTAGTTACTGCTCCGTAATTTTAGCAACCACTTTAAGCATTACATGAAAATCTGATTTAATAGAAAACATATTAATTAATAAAACTGAAATAATATCCTTTTAATAAAAATATTTATCTTTAAATTATTTCCATAAAAACCGAATAATATTTTTATTATCTTTAGAAAAATAAAATCTTTTCCTTAAAAAGATTCTCCATAAAATCATAGTTTTCCTTAAATAAAACGGTTACCTATAATCTAGGCATAATTTACTCAACTGACATAACTGTACCATTGTAATACTTCATCCTCAGTCTAGTTCCTTTAATAGTTAGTTCCTTTAACTTAGATTAGTAGACTACCACGTCTGTTCCTTTAGAGAGGAACAAACAGACAATTTCTTTAACAATACTCATTATACGTATTATAAATCTAGCCTTTTTATTTTCCAAAAACTAAAAAGATAAAATTAAATTATTTAAAATCAGATTCCTAAAGAAATCGATTTTATTATAAACTTATCTTTTATTTTAAAACTAAAAATTTATCTTTTATTTTATAACTAAAACTTATCTTTTATTTTAAAACTAAAACTTATCCTAAAACAACTAATGCATATTATTTATAAATAATTAACCAAGTAGAGATTTATTAAGAAATAAACTCTAAATAAATTCTTATAGATTAAGACAATAATATTCATCAGATTTATTGACTCTTAAATACTTTTGACTCTAAGTTCCACGAGTTCCTTTGACCTTACGAGTTCCTTTAGACATTGTTCCATTACCTTTCATGTTTCCATATACTTACATGAATCCTAGAAAATAAACTCATATTTTCTGCCTTCATGCTCCATGCTGCTCCAACTCAAGAACCACGTGTTTATAGCTCCACCTTTGGAACTTCGGTGTGCTAGTTCCTTTAAGAAACTTCGCACTCATAGTTCCTGCTCAGGAACTTCTTGTTTCAACTCTGAAACGTTATATTGCTGCTCCCACTCAGGAACCACTCCAGAACTTCATATTCAATGTTCCTCATAGGATGTACCTAGGAACCGCTCTATTTGTGTTCCTTATAGGAACTCTTTTAGGAACTTCACTTGTTGGAAAACCTTCATGATGTGATATATTCAACCTTTGATGACTTGTTTTATGTTAATGTAATATGCACATCTCAAACACACATGTTAGTTAGATAATCATCATTTGTTTACAATCATCAAAATACTACATGACTCAACAAATAGGAATGTTATTACACAACTTGAGCCCTTTTGTGACTTCATTTGACCCTATGAACTTAGGAATTCCTAAGAAGGATATCCGTCACAATTTACTCCACAATAGGCGTTAAACTCATTCCTTATATATGCTAACTCCAAAACAATTTTTATTCAAAAGCCTTTGGTGAGAGGATCGACAATATTTCTCTCTGAATTTAATTACTCGAGTGACATTACATAATCTATAATTACATTTCTCATTATAGCATGCCTTATGTGAATATGCTCTCTCTTTCCACTCTAAGCTTGATTATTCGCTACCACGATTAATGCTTGTGAGTCACAACGCATGAAAATTGATGGAGCTGGCTTGCCTCACAATGAAATATTAAGCAAATTCCTTAGCCGCTCAACTTTGTGTCAGCCAATTTTAAAGCAATAAACTTAAATTTCATAGTAGATTCGGCAATACAAGTTTGTTTTGATGATTTCCAAGAATTAGCACCACCACCACCACCAAGTGTAAAAATATAATCGCTATAGAATGAATCTCATCATTATCTAATTGGTGTCACTAAATCCTTCAAGAACACCAGGTGGTACTAGATAATCGAAACTCCAATTGATAGTGCCTTTTACATACTTCAACAATCTGATCAAAGTATTCCAATGCTCATCATTAGGACATGAGTATACATGCTCAAGCTACTAGCCATATCTTGTACCAGGTCAAGTGTGATTCATCATAAACATTACACTTCAAATTATCTTGGCATATTGCTCTTGTGACACATTATCACCCTTATTCTTTTTCAACTGAATATTAGAATCATATGGGGTTTCACAGGTGTATTAGTTAAACTTCTTTAAAATTTTCTCAATATAATGAGATTAGTTTAATGAAATCCCATATGCAGTTCTAGTATTCTTTATACCAAGAATAACATTTTCTCGCCCAAATCCTCTATTGGTCCCAAATATCCATATATCATGCACATATAGACATATGAAAAAGCAATAAAGTTCATTAGATTTTAAAAAAACACAAGCATCAGAATCATTTATTAGAAAACCATTAGAAGTAATGCTTTGATGAAATTTGTCATACCATTGTTTTGGTGCTTGTTTTAGCTCGTACAAGAATCTAACAAGCTGAGTGCCTTGTCATCCTGTATAGGAACCACACATCCTTCAGGTTGTTTCATGTAATCTCTTCATTTAACTCACCATTCTGGAAAAGCAGTTTATACATCTATTAGATGCATAATCAAATCATGTATAGGTGCAAGTGCAATTAAAATTCTAATTGTAGCAACTTTTTCATAAGAGAATAGGTATTAAAGAAATCTAGACCTCTCTTTTGGTGATGTCCTACAACCAACGGTATAACCTTATACTTATCCAAGGTCCCATCTCTTCTTTGTAAGATCCATATTTTACTGCTTAATGTATTACAACCTCTAGGAAGGTCTCCCAAAACCCAAGTGTTGTTACTCATAATGGATTTAGTATCATTGTATATGGTCTCTAACCAAAAGATAGAGTCATCAGATCTCATGGCTTCCCCTAGGTTCTCGGGTTTTCCTCTCAAACAAAAATATTCACTTCATGCTCATCTAAAAACTCTTTCTCAACAAGGAAGGGAGTAATGAAGTCAGGTCCAAAACTAGACTCAGTTCTAGCTAATTTAGCTACGGTTTTTCAGTTCCGTCCCTAATTTTTCCCATTAAAGGCAATTGTTTTCCCTAAGGTTTAAGGAGCTAATTATTTAGGGACGGATTGTAAAATCCGTCCCTAAATTTAGGGACGGATTTTAGGATCCGTCGCTAGTTAGGGACGGCTTTGTGTATCCGTCCCTAATTAGAGACGGATCCTACAATCCGTCTCTAATTTAGGGATGGATTTTAATCCGTCCCTAACTTTCCGTTGCTATACGAGCTTTTTTTTGTAGTGTTTACTCCTTTTGGTTTCTAAAGTCTCACTAGATGATGTAATGTCATGATGCATAGTAGTCGAAGAAAATGCAACAAAGTAAACCAGAACGCACACTTAGTTTCATAGGAAAAATATTTTCAAAGAACATAATTTTCCTTTGACTCTCTAATAGGACAACCAGACACATCCTTAAGAATAGGTCTATATGGAGCACTGTTAGCAGCATAAACAACAAAGACACTATTCACAGTCTTAGGTCCAATCTTACTCCTTTAAAAATCAGAAAGTCTTATTTTTTCTAAACACCCCACACTTTAAGGTAACTCAAATTAGGCTTTATACCTTTCCATAAATCATTAGGGGTTTGTCTAACTTCTTATGGAGAACACGGTTAAGCACTTAGCAAATAGAAAGAATGACCTCTCCTCACATGTTAGTAGGCCTATACCAGAACTAATAAGCACAATATTCATCATATCCTTAGGAGCTTTTTTTCGCTCAACTAGGAGCTGTAACCCCAGAATAATCTCATTGGACTCATAAAATTTGTTAAGGGAAACTTCCATCATATTCTCCACCCCTATCTAATCTCATCCTCTTAAACTTAAGGTTTAATTGGTTCTCAACTTCAGCTTCATAAATAAGAAAATTTTCTTTTGCCTTATCTTTTAAACTCAATAAATAAACCTTAGTAAATCGTGAAAAGTCATCCATAACAACAATATAGTAACGGTTCTCACCCCTACTCATGGAATTCTCAAAATCACCTAAGTCACTATAAATCAGCTTAAGTAAGGTGGAAGAACGAATAACAGTTTTGCTAAATGCTTTCTTAGAGTGCTTAACTTCTACACACACTTCACATTTATTAAAAGGGGTTATTGATATAGTCGGAATAGACTGAGCTATTTAAGTCTCTTAATAGATGCAACATTCACATGACCTAGCCTAGAATGCCATAAAGAAACAGACTCGGTGGTATGAACGAAAGTAGTTGAAATTATCAGTTATAACATCAAGAACAAATAACCCTCCATTAAAAAATCCATTACACAAAAAAAATCACCATTTATAGTTAATAAAAGTCTGTTTGATAAAAAAAAGTCATCTTGATACCAACTCTATTTTAAAAGAGAACCAGAAATGAGGTTTTGGCGGATATCGGGCAACTATTAAACATTCTGCAAAGCATTGATTTTTCCAGAAGTTAATTTTTGAAAAACCTTTCCTTTACCAAGTACAGTCATAGTGCTTGAGTTACCCATGAATACACATTCGCCTTTGGAAACTATGCTGTAGTCCTGAAACATTTCCTTGCTTGAACATATGTGGCGAGTTGCTCCAATATGCAGCACCCATTCAATCACATTGCTAACCACCATTTGTTCACATTGCTTACCAGATTCACCTTGCACACCACAACAATAATCACATCTTTAGCAAGGTTGATTTGGTCCTTTGTTTCATATCCATACTGATTTCTAGTGCTCCTTTGGTGGCAATCCTTTACAGCATGACCAAACTTACCACAAACAAAATAATTTCCCTTTCTCTTTCCTTTGAAATTACTAATGTTTTGCCTCGTGCCATGAAACTAATTTGGACCTTTATCTTTTGATGCTTTACATGCATTCCTAGATTCAATAAAATTAGAAGCTGGGGAAGAGTGGTCAATATAATTTTCTTTGGCTTAGATTCGGTTCTGCTCCTCAATGTTGATTTGGAAGACAAGCTCTTGAAGGGTAAATTCTTTGTGTTTGTGTTTCATGAAATAGGCCTGATTCCCAAGATGGGGGTAACTTCTCAATAAGATAGTTGGCTTTGAAAGTTTAATTCACAGATTTTCATATCCTCAGCAACAACATCACCACACAAATTTTCATAGTCATGCACTTAGTAAACAAGAGGTGTATCACCAGCCATGGAAAATTTAAACCAACGACTACAAGCATACTTCTTAGTCCCAAAATCGTCTGTACCATACTAAGCCTGTAAAGCATCAAAATATCCTTAGAATTTTTCGAATTTATTATAAATCATGTAAACATAAGAAGTCATAGAATGCAACGAGATTACACGACAAGTCTTATTATCCTTATCAAAATCCCTAGTGGAATTTTCAAGTGCAACATCAGAAAACAAGCAATAATCGACACCAATTTAATTTGTCCCCAAAAGCACTCTATCTTGTTAGCACACCACATCTTATAATTTTTGCATTCGAAAGGGTCTAACTTAGACATATCAAGGGTAAACGGATTAGAAGAAATAGGCATAATATAGTAAAGATAAGATTTGGGAGTTAACCAACCATAGTAGCTCCACACAAATGTACGAAAAAAAGCGAAAAAATCAACTTTAGAATGTAGGAACTAGAACTGGTAGAATAATTCTAACCAACTTATCTGAAAGTCATAGCATGAATCAACACTGCCCTAAAGTTGAATTTACCCCATTACGTACATACGTACTCTTGGCAAACAACCTCCAATAATACACGATTACTACTTTTCTAGTGTAGTACAGAGTCACAGTTTAAGAACATCTCGAACATTGCCCATAATAACTGAGAATACTATTAGCCCACAATGAAGAAAGACGCGATTAGGTATGTTGCCAAGTGCGATAGCTGTCAACGACACGCAGTTATGACGCATAAACCTTGCGAGATTTTGCATCCTACTTTAACACCTTGGCCTTTCATGAAATGGGGCATGGACATAGTTGGCAAATTACCTCCAACCCCAGGTCAGAAGGTCTTTATGTTGGCACTAACTAATTACTTTTCTAAGTGGATAGAAGCAAGTTCTTTTCAACAGGTACGTGACAAGAAAGTGATTTCTTATATATATACTAACATTATTTATTTGGTGTTCCCTCCGAAATAATATGCGACAATGGGTCGCAGTTTAATAGCAACAAGACAAGATGTTTCCGTGACGAATGGAACATAACATTATTAACGTCAACGCCAAGATATCTGCAAGCCAACGGACAGGCTGAGTCTAGTAATAAGACGATCATTGACACTTTGAAGAAACGAGTTACAGCCAAGAAGGGTAAATGGGCAGAGGCGTTGCCTTTCATTTTATGGGCTAATCGCACGACACCGCGCACTGCGACAGGACAAACACCGTTCTCACTAGTATATGGTTGTGAAACAACGTCCCGACTGCGAGATGTGGTCTAGCGACGGAGCAGCAGAACTGTGGCGAGCTCGTAAACGACTTGGAAACCATTGAAGAGTTGCACGACGCAGCATTGGTACGCATAGCGGCTCAGCAGCAAGTAGTCGCAAGGAGTTTCAACAAAAAAGTCAAAGCCAAATCCTTTGTTGAAGGTGATTGGGTCCTAAGAATAGTATTTCAAAACACACAAGAAGCTAACGCTGGTAAGCTAGGGCCTAAATGGGAAGGACCATACCAAATTAGTAAGGTATTAGGCAATGGAGCCTACCAATTGGTCCGACGCGACGGAAGCTCCGTGCCATGTAGCTGGAACGCTACACATCTCAAACGATACTTCTTCTAGTTAAGTGATTTACTTTACTTTCCCATCATTGTGTAAGAAATAAATGATATTATCATCATGTCTGCGTCGCCAACTGTTAGCGACCTTAGTGTTCTCTCACTCTGTGTTGTTGACTTTCAGGAAAGTCACTCTATCTGTTCCAATAACGTTGCGACAGTCTTTACGACGCGACGAGCAGACTTACATCTTATTATACAATAGAACAAAAGGTGACGGTCGTCACTATTCAAAGTCTTTCGATCTTTTCCTACCCCAGCTAAACGTTACGATAGGACTGCTTCCTTGAGTGACCCAAAGTAAAGTTTGATAAAGTTTAAATAAAGTAAGCATAAAGTAGAATGATTAAAAACTAAGCATCAGAGATCTTGCTAGCTTCCTTCTTTGGCGACGCAATAGCTGACGGAGCGATGGCTGAGATCTCATTCTCAGTGTATGGGTCGGGCGGCACATCCAGCACAATAAATCCGACACAAGGCGGAGCATTCTCATCCACCTTTAATGAAGAATCCGTTGTCGCAGCCAAGTCTTCTTCGTCCATCAAATCCTTCATTGACCCCATTTACTGAAGGTACAGGTCTATATCCTTTTGTGGCGTCCACGACGCCGTCTTCTTCATGAAAAACTGATACATGAACTTAGCCCTGACCCTAGTTGTCACCTCAACCTCAAGAAGGTCCAGTTCATTCTTTTGTGCGTCGACGCTCGCCTGGAGAGCTTTGATCTCTCGACGCGATGATTCTTCCAACTTAGCCGCCTTCTTCCTAATCTCCTCCAGCTCTTCTCCATTTTTCTTTAAAGTTTACCCCATGTCCTCCACAGTTTTTTTGTAAGACTCCAATTCAGTGTCTTTGGACTTCGCGTCCGACTCGGCCTTCTCCATCCTTTGCTTCATGGTCAGATGACCCTTCAGCAATGATGAAATCTCCTTCTTCGCCATAAGGAGATGTTGAGAGGACTACATGAAGAAGGGAGAGTGTGTGTCAGTTGGTAGTTATAAATTATTGTCATAATAACATAACGTCTTAAAGTGAGTTGAGCAACTATACCTGGAATAGGAGCTCTAATCCATCCGACATCATGCGAGGAAGAGTATGTTCCTTTATCCTTTCCATAGCACTAGGAAAAAGAAACATGTCAGCCTCAGGCCATATGGACCTCTCCAACGACATAAAGTCGTTAGGAACGATCACAGTGTATGATGGCCCGCTCTTGTTTGGAGGGACCAGAAAGTCAGTTTTGCGCGTCTTAGATGCGACATCTTGCTCGTCGTCCAAGTTGACGACGATTGTTGTATCTTTCTTTGTCGACATCGTCGACGCGGACACGGTGTCAGTAGAGGATTCCCTCTTGCGTTTACGCAACATTTCAGCCAAAGCTTGGCTGTCCAAACTTCCCCTAGGGCGCGATTGTGATGAACCTGTCAAAGAATGTTTAGTTAGTAAAATAAATTTTTCTGACAACATTATACCCTAAAGTAGAAAGAAAAGGCAAACTTATTACCAGATGCCATATATGAACAACTGTCTTGGGTAGCGAATAGAATTCTTCTGAACTGCCTGTCTTCTTCTGATACTTTTAGAAACTTGTCACAGAGACTCTGAGATTCGTCGCGATGCGACAGTAACTTTGGATTAAGACCCGCAGTAGAAACGATGTAAGAGTGGTGTTAACGACGCGACACGAAAGTAAAAAAGACTGAAAATAAACACACCTTCAGTGTTCCAGCCGCCAATCAGGGACTTCCCAGCTTCCCCTAGCGATGATTTCTTCACAAACACATGTCTGTTCTTCCAACCCCTGTCGTTCGATTGGACTCCCCCAACCAGAGGTTCTAACCTCGCTTTTTCATGTAGGGCTATTCTATTTTTGGCTTTGACCCTAATTTCATAGTATAATAGTAGGTCGTGAAGGGTGAAGGCTTCTTCCCATGACGCCGTCACCCTGTCGATGACACTCACAATTCGCCAGACTTGGGGCATAATCTGCCTAGGGTTGATCTGGTAGATCTGCATTAGGTCTCTTGCTAGGGGGGTGAAAGGGAGTCTCAGGCCTATTTTGAAAGGGTACTCATAAAGCACCACCCAGGTGGTGGGGCATGTCTCTGGTGATTCGTCCGACTCTGCATTTCTAATGACAGTGTTGTCGGGGAAATTCCCTAAGTCTAAAAACCTTAGCATATCTTCCTCTGACATGGTTGACAGTTCGTCCTCATTTTCATTCCTTTGTTCTACGACTTTTTCTTTGCCTCTCGATTTTTCCTGGTTTTTTACGAACGTCCTAATGCTACGCCTACTAGGTGCCATAGGTACGATTAAGGAAGAGAGGAAAAAAGTGCAAATTAAAGAAATTGATGAACGGAAAGTAGAAAATTTACCTGGTACTAGTGATCGTTTTTCCGGCGGAGAGAATGAATGGAAATTATCTTGCTTTAAGAGAGAGAAAGATTTGGTGGGTTGAAGTTTTCAACCGCCCACGATATTTATACCTTCGAAAATAATCATAACTTTGGGCCAACGGTTAGAATTAAACGGCTAATTGAAAAGAAAAAAAAAACTACCTTTTCATTTGGAGACCTTTGGACTGCCTAATATAACCGCTTAAATGGATCTTCTTTCCTTTCTTATGTTTTTTCGTGAGATATTTTCTATACCTGTCATGCATGATTTTTTTCTAAAAAACCTTGATTACATTGAAGATATTTTGCCTAAATTCTTTGATTTTCTAACAAATTGTCTCATGGTTTTTATGTTACCCCGATTCGACAATTGGGGGTAAACTGTTATGGCTGATTTTTACAGGATGACAATGACATAATGAGGCAGGGACTTTGACGTTAAGACGCGACGAGAAGAACGTGAGGACCAAGACGTTAGTAGCTCGTAACTGACATCTAAAAAAGGAAGGAGTTTAGCGCGACATTTATTCAGCCGAGATAACCGTTGATGGAGGTGAAGAAGGAGAGAAGATTGCGATGTTGGAGTGTAATTAGGAAGATCTCCTATAATCATGGGACCGTTATCCTTGTAATAAATTAGGAATTCATTAGTGCATTCAATTGGAAAAATCGAAAGAGAAAAATACGGCCAAGGACATACAAAAGAAAAACGAGCATCATTAGATTATACCTCTGGACATTTTTTGTAATAAGAGCAAAAGAGATCATAAGCTGTAACGATTGTCACTAACTTGTAGCGACAATCAACAATAGTAGATTGGTGGATCCATATCAACCCGCGGTTTTTACCCACCTTCATTGGGGTTTTCCACGTCACCATCTTTGTGTGTTCATCCCCTTTGATCCCCATTGCATTCATTCCTTGCATTGTCATACTCATAATCTGGTTGAATCGTCTCAAACTTTAATTCTGTCGTAAGAGACAAATTTAGAATTTGCTCAAAATTAAGATCTAATTTCTTATCAAGATCTGGTTGCTTAATTTTCATGGAATCTCTAATCTTTGAATTTGCTCAAAATTAAGATCTAATTTCTCATGGGTTTTTTAGGATTTCGGTATTCTTGCCCATTTTTTCCAAAATTTGGTTGCTTATATAACAAATTTAGAACTCCTAAATCTCCATGTATAATACTTTTAAAGTTTCTTAATTTTTTGGCAAAAGAACGAAGCCCTAAATTAAATTTGGTTTGTTATGCTTGGAACTTTCTACTAAATTTTGGATAAATTTTTGGTTAGTACTATTTTTTATAAATTTGCTACTAAATTTTGTGCTTCATTTTGGTTATATTTAGAAAGTGTGTTTCAACCATAGTCAGATTTTTTTTACAGAATTTCAGGTTTATTTTTGTGTTATATTGTTCATAAATGTATGTAGCTTATATACTTAAAGCACATTGCAGTTTACCCCTATTTAAGTACGTCAGTTGAGGAAGAAAGAAGATATGCGTGGTACATTGTATGAAGTGAAAATACCAAGATACAACATACAAATATGAGCTCTATTATGAACACTTAAGTGAAGTGCAATATTAGCTTTAGGGATGGGTATTTTTACTAGAGAAACTTAAAATTCATTTCAATTATATGATTTCATATATGATGATTTGATTTTGAATATATCTTTTCATGAAATTTACCCAAAGATTTTATGTATTAGATCTAAGGATGATTATATTGCTTACTCGGAAGTTTCAACACTAAACTGGTTTGTATTTATATTTTTTTAATAAAAAATGTCAATTTGTTTCTAGTAGTGTACCCCCCTCCGATGTGAATCTTCTTCTTTTTATCAGTCAGCATTATAGTTACACTAAAGTCTAAATATGATAATTTGCGTCCGGTGATGCCTACATCCAATGCAAATCCTTTTTCCCCCACATCACGCATTTTATTACAATTTGCATCAGATCAAGGACGCAAATGGCACATCATTTGCGTCAAACACCCAACCAACGCATATCATATCTGAGAAATTTATGTCGAGACCTGTAATATTGGATCTGGAACCAATGCAAATCATATTTTTTGTACTAGTGAATCATAAGCCATAGTAAAAGAGCATCAACCTCAATCACAATTATCAAGTTAATCAGGATAAATGTCATGCAAATATCTCAAACCCTAATCAGTTAACAACAATCATAATCGATAGTCAAAAGAGCATTAATTAATATCACAATTTCTCAAATTAATCAGGCTAAATGTCATGCAAATATCTCAAACCCTAATCAGTTAACAACAATCATAATCCACATTCAAAGAGCAACAACTAATTGCACAAATTATGAAGGTAATTAGGCTAAATATCATGCAAATATCTCAAACCCTAATAAGCTAAGAACAATCATAATCCACGGTCAAAGAATATCAACTAATACCATAATTTATCAAATTAGTGAGGCTAAATGTCTTGCAAATATCTTAAGTCCTAATCAACTTACATCAATCATAATCAACCATCAAAGAGCATCAACTAATACCATAATTTATCAAGTTATTTGATAAGTGGGTTTTTGAACCCACTTTAGGTAGTGTTTTCGTAGTTTTCTTAGTTTATTTTTGTTAGTTTTTGCAATATTTAACCACTTTAACCATGTTTTGTATATAAATGTGTGTTTTTGTTATTTTGGTTGTGGTTTATTGCACTTTGTCTCGTTTGGTGCTTGTAGGTCATTTTCTATGGAGTCATACTATTAAGGGCCTCGGCTTATGCACGACTGTTGGACATATGGACCCCGGACCATGCCCTGAAGCTTTGAGTTAAAGAAATGAAGCAAGTGTGCCCCTGCTCCAGGCCACACGGTCGTGTCATATCAGACACGCCCATGTGTGTGTGTGTCCCAGGAAGTCAACTCAAAGGCAGGAAGTCACTAGATTGGAGCTGCTTGAAGCCACATGCCCGTGTCACTTTCCACACGACCGTGTGGACCTGATGCTGTGTTTTTGTGCTACTGCTGCTCACACGGTTGTGTCACATATGACACGCCCGTGTTGCTGGTTATTTTGGGAGGCAGGAACTCTCCATTTGGTCCTGACCTCTCTGCCATCACCTTGCACGATCGTGTCACTTTTGATACGACCATGTGGGTCTGCTCTGCTCGACATTTTGTACTACGTCGTTTTGTTTAGTTGTGCTTTTAGGTTGTGTGTTTTGCACGGTTTGGGGGGAGTATATAAGAGATTTTGGCTTGTAATTTTCATTAGCTTCTATCTTCTAACTCTTAGCCTCCTTACTCATTACCCTTTAGTTTATCTCTCTCCTCCAGTTATTGTTAGACTTAGATTTTCTCTCTCCTTAAACTCTTACTAGTAGTAGTTTGTAGCTCAATTTTGAGGATTTATTCAAGCATTTTCGGTTTCGCATCTCTACATTTGAAGCTTATTAGTATAATATCTCTCTCCCTTACTTTATTTTGTTGTTGTTTTTGTTTTTGTTGTATGTTGATTTGAACTAAGTTTTACTCCATTTTGTTAATGATTGTGTTTAAAAGCTTTGATTTTAGTTTAAATATGATGTGTGAGTAGTTCTCTAGTTAGGGGTTGGGTAAAACCCAACTAAGCCATGGGTTGAATAAATTTGGGTGTTTTGTGATGAATTCGGGTTGAGCTACGATTATGCATGTTTTGGTTAATTGCATATGTGTTTTGGTGGCCACAAGATGCTTGTGCTACTATTCCTAATCTTACATTGAGAGATGAAGTTAGGTTGTAGGCCGTTGTTTGGATTTTTCGATTAAATTGTTAGTTGGAGTTTAGTTGTTTAATTCATGGTTGTGGATGTTGTTATGGCTGAATTTTTTACAGGTTGACATTGACGCAACGACGCGATGACTCGATGACATGACGTCATGTGGCATAGTGACGAAGAAATTCAGACCCAAAGACGCAGCAAATGATGTGAGATTAGAGCTGAGGCATTAAATAAATAACGGTCCGGCTAAATAAGGGAAGAGTTTAACAAGCCATAAATTCAGCCGTTGAGGAGCGTGAGTCAAGACGTTGGAGCATAAGTGAAGGAGATCACCGTGATTTAAGCACAAATATCAATGTAATAATGAGTAGATTTATTTTTGTATTCGTTGGGGAAAAGCCAAAGAAAAGAGAAGGCATATAAAAGAGAGAGAGAGAGAGGTCATTGTCATGTTTTTTACACAACATTGTGAGAAAGACATTAGAGTGAACTAAGCATTCTTGTAAACGACGATCAGTCACGAAGAAAGATAGTGAACTATATTAGTTTGGTGGATCTCCAACCACCCGCGGTTTTTTACCCATCTTCATTGGGGTTTTCCGCGTCACCACTTTTGTGTGTTCATCCCCTTTGACTCCCCTTTGCATTCTTTTGTCGCATCGACTTAAACACCATCTGGTTGACACGTCCCACAAACTTCAATTTCATCATAAGTGATAAATTTTAGCATAAACAGATGCTATAGTCAAAGTAATGTAGGAGGGAGACCCCAATTGCTTGTAAATAATTCTTCTCACAAGATCGAGAGACTTAGTGAGTAAAATCCCCTTCCCTTCCTTGAGTTATAATTTCTTGTTCTAGCTAGCTATTTGGTTTATGCATCATTGATTTGTGCTTCGAGAGAAGGCTTCTCGAGTATCTCATAGATTACCCCGAATTGTCACTCTTTCACCCGAATTTGGTTGACTCATTGGCTTGGTTGGTGTTGGATCCCGTCTACCCCTAACGTTTTTCCCTCTTGGTAATTTTTTGATTTTATTTATCGTTGTAGTCCTAGCTAACAAACCCAAATTATTGATCGAGTTAGCTTGTAGCTGTTTTGCAAATTTCGGTGTCTCAAAGTCATTCCCTCTGGATACGATCCTTACTTGTCCTATACTTGTTATTTGGTTAGTTAGGTTTTGATTGAGCGAATTGTGCAACGACATCAGAAATCTCACTATGTCATTATTTCTAAATTTTAGCCAAATACCTAAAAGCATAATAAACCAACAACAATCCAAAGCCACACACAGAGAGTCACACAGATTAATTAACAAAGATTATAAGTAGACAAGAGTTCAGGAATGTTTCACCATGGGGGATAACATAACATCATTTTTTAAGGGAACCCTTTTTTCTAGACTTTTGAGATGAAGTACTTGCAGATCAGCTTCTATGGAAGACTACTCTACAGCAGCTACATTGCCAACTTTCCCAAACCCAGAAGCCAAATCATCACTAGGGATGGCAGGTGGATATAATTTGGCGGGTTTCGCACCGCATCCTCCCCAGTTGGGGCGGGTAGTGGGTGGGTATGGATATGAAAAGTCAAATCTGCCATGGGTAGTGGGTAGGTGGTGGATATGAGGTCACATCCGCCCCAAATCCGCCTGCCCCGCCCCATATCCGCCCGCCCCGCCCCGTATAATATTTACTAATTTAACCTTTATAAAATAAAGAATTATGTTCATAAATCTAACAAATTGTAAAAAATTGAATTGATCGATGTTTCTTGAGATTTATTAGTAACAATGAAATTGTATTGTATAATTGTATTTGTTTGTTAGTGTTTTGTGAACTTTGTATTGTCATTTGGAACAATTTTCAACTATTCTTGAGGTTGAACTACTGCACTTTATGTATGACAAAGAATGTGTATTTTTTTTTCTTTGAAATGGGTGTTTCTAATAATTAATTTATATAATAGGTTGTATATAGAAAATAAATCAGGTGGGCGGGTGGAATATCCACCTGGGTGATGGGCAGGTATAAGTGGGTAATGGATATCCACTTGGGTGGTGGAGCGGATGTGGGTATAACCTTATACCCGTGTGGGCGGAGGTGGATATGGAAACTTGTACCCGCCATGGTTGGCGGACAGGTGGTGGGTATGGAAAATTTAGGTGGAGGTGGGTGTGGATTTAGGGGTATCCGCATCCGCCCCGCCCATTTGCCATGCCTAATCATCACTATCTTCATCAACAAATTTTTGAAAGGGTCGGACTTGAATCATCAAATATTATTTTTCTTCCTCACAATCAAACGAGATCCAGTTATCTAATCTTCAAAACTGAAGTAAATCAATATAGCCATGCTGGATGTTGTTAGATTCGCCTATATATATTTCAAGATACATATGAACTTTATATAGAATTTATCTTACAATAATTGTAGAATTTAATGATCAAAATGTTAATCCCACCATAGATATTTTTGGTTGTGACATCTATTTGAATGGAAGTCTTAATTTAGCTGCTATATTTTATTTTCAGGCTTATAGCTCCTATATTTCCTACATATATATTAGCAGTACCATCCATGATGATTCTTTACCCTCACGACACTTCCTCTGCTCTGTAAGGAGATCCTCATGGATGGAAAATAAAAACTTTACGGATCCTCAAAGGATGAGAATGGAGGAGAATTCACTATATTTGGAGGATTGTAATTCTTGGACAATGTGACAAAAAGTAGGAAGTTTATGGTTTTTTTTTTTTTTAAACAAAATCAATTTTACAAATAGATGGGCCAAGGTAGAAAAAGAATCTGAATTTCCTTTGTTTATGGTTATATGTCATTTTTACTTAATTCTTTCACCCTATTCTTGACTTTTACCTATTGTGTAATAGTCCTCTACTCATAGAACTTTGTGCAACATCACACTACATCAATGAAACAATATAATGATCGAAAGAATATGTTGTCAAGTGTGAATGTTAAATTGATGCAATTAAAGTAGAATGGAGGAGAATTCAAATTTAAATTTCATTCCATAAATTTCCACCAGAAACCCCTCATCTCAATCTTATTAATCGTTTTCAGAAAGATTGAAATTACTTTTAAAGAAGAAATAACTCTAATGAGTAAACAAAAGTATATACAAGAGTAACTTTTAAGAGTTACCATGCTCATATCTATTATGATGATCTTAAAATTTTCAAACTTATAAAGAGTATGTAGATAAGAAAGGAGATTGATACACTTACCCATCCTATAAATACTCCTCTGTGTTTTTTAGTTTGCTCACTTGTAATCTTGACAGTATTATTCACAACTAGATAAAATATTCTAAATTCTCTTTTCAATATATAAGAAAAATTATAATCATATGGGGACTTATTTTATTCATCTCAATGAGTACTTTATTAATACTTAATTATTATAATATTTACAAATATGTATGAAAGATATTTGAGATCAAAGAAGTGCATTCAAAACAAGTAACTAACGAAATACACAGAAAATACCTACCAAATATAAACAATTAAAGTATCAATTACAATCTTAAATTGAACTTCACATATAAATAATTTTTAATTTCTAGTGTGTAAATAAGCCCGTGGGAGCATGTATAATGGTACATAACTCTCCAACTAGCTCTCCACTCTCTCTAATTTATTCTCTTTATTCAAGTTACTCTCAAGAACTATAACTAAAAACACCAAAAAAAATAAAACTCTTTAAATAGTTCTGCATTCAACTTTTCATTATTTGATGGTCCCCATATGAATATATGAACCTCATTTTATATTATGATCAAAATTATATAAATAAAGTTATTCATGTAAATTAAATATAATTACAAAAATAAATTATATACTTCCTCCGTTTCAAAATAAGTGCAATATTTGCATAGTGTTTACTATTCACAGTTTAAACTTCAATTAGCTTTGGTGATTTACATTTTAGGAAAAACATAGTCATGTGGGATCTTGTTAGATTCGTCTGAATGTGAATTTTTTTAATATCAACTTTTTATAATTTTTACTTATTGATAATTGAAGATATTAACGGTTAAGATAATGCATTGGCAAACGTGAAAACAAGAAGTGTTGCACTTATTTAGAAACAGAGGAAGTATTTCATAATTTATGTAATGTGGAACTTTTAGAAACATATTAGTTTTGAATGCTAATATTTAATTTCATAAATTAAAAAAAGATGTAGATTTTGTGTATGAAATATATCCAATATTAGGCTCATTTTATAGATTAAAAATTTATAATTTCTGGGATAGTAATTATTACGATTTTTTTTATCTTTATAAAAGAGATCATTAAATGTTTGCAAGGAGAAAAGAAAGCTTAAGTAATTGCAATAATATGTGGGTCCCACACATTGGAGAGTCATCTCTCATTCAACCCAAATGATATCTCCTTTAAGAGCGACTTTGCAATGTGTCTTCATGAAGAGACACCCAAGACACAAATAAGAGTCCTATAGTTGAATAAGGCTATGTTCAGTTCACCTTATTTTTGCTAATTCAGATCTAATCAGATCATATCAGATCAGAAAATGTAAGTTCAGATTAGATCAGTTCAGATCATGCTTATATTTAAAAATAATTATTACTATTAAATATCTTTCATTACATATTAGTAAAAATTATAATAATTGAATATTAATAAAGTACTCATTGAGACGAATCAAACAAGACCCCACATGATTATATTTTTTCTTATATATTGAGAAAAAAATGAAAAGATAAGATCATGTAAATCAGATCAGTTCAGATCAGAAAAAATAAGTTCAGATTAAATCAGATCAGATAAGTTTAGAACAGAAAATTTCAAGTAAACTAAACATATTGGATAACTAGTTGGAAAGCTCAATTAGTTGACAAAGTTTGATCCGATAAAAAATAAAATTGGTTTTCCAAGTGCTTCTATAGGCTATATAGATTTGAGGGACCAATGATTGATGAAAATGATGATCAGCACTGACGGCAAACTAAACTAGATGTTATGGGAAGTCACACATAGGAATATTTGATTTCATAAGCTAGTTAAGCTATGACTAGCTACCATAAGAAAGAGAGAATAAGAACCAAAGAAAGAAAGAAAGAAAGAAGCCGGGAAGAGGTCACATCGGCACGTGGAGCCTGATTTCCTTTCTCTCTATATATATATAGCTAGGGGTGAAAGTTATTCGGATAAAATCCAAAATCCAATCTAATCCAATCCAAATTAGTAATTCGGATCGGATTCGAACTGTGTTCGGATTGGATTCGGATTGAGAAGTTTTGAAAAATTGGATTTTCGGATCGGATTGGATTGAGGGTAATTGGATCCAAAAATCCAATATAACCGAATAGTAATATACCTTGTATTATGTATCTTGATTGGGATTAAGTGCTTAAATGATTTTTTTATTATAAAAAAACCTACTCCATAGTCCAATACACATAGAACTTCAATCCTTCCCCTAAAGCACTAACTGCACTTAATTCCTCATTCCCTAAATCTACTAAGCTGCTGTTGTGCTTAATTTATTTCATCGGAAAATTAAAGTTTTAAAAAAATCGGATTTTCGGATCGGAACCAATCTAGAGTATGAAATTTCGGATTGGATTGGATCGGATTCAAACCCTAATTGGTTTGGATTCGGACTGAAAAATTGAAATCCAAATTTTATTCGGATCGGATTGGATTAGTCCCTAATCCAAACCGCACACCGAACTTTCACCCCTATATATAGCTGAGAAAGGCTTGGTAACCAACAATTTGAGTCCAAAAAAGACTCAAACACCCAAAATAAAACACAATGGTACCATTATAGCCTGACATTGGTATCAAATTGTTATCAGGACTGGTACCAAGGTCTCAATATTTTCGGAGAATGGTACCATTATAACCTAGCATTGGTACCAAGCAAATGTCAGCCACACGCGCGTAAAATCTTCCAACGCATAAAATGACCAAATTACCCCCGTTTGAGTCCCCTAAGAGACTCAAACGGTTGGTTGCCAAGACAAGCTCTAGGGAAGTAGTATAAACTAGAGTCGTATTAAACTAGTGGCGACTTTCCAGTAAAAACCGTTGAGTCCCCCCAACCTCTCCCCAACCTGTTGCTAGCTGTCTCTTAATCCCTCCCCCATGTGACCCACCCCCACTCTTAGCAAGCTTAAAAATACTATAATTCATTTCGTAACACTATTTTTTCTACTAGCACAAGAAACCAATTTTACATAAGGCTCTTGAGTCTTCAATATTATTGTAATAACAGTAGTATAGACTAGTACAAGTTTATGAGGATCAGAGTCGAAACTAATTGCAACCGGTTCGTAAAATAAAAATCAATGAAAAAATTCAATCAAATGTTGAATAAGGATTCGTTCTTTTCAACTTATTGGTCCTGAACTTATCTGAATTGAACTTATTGAACTTAAACTGAATTTATTGGAACTTATTAAACCTGATTGGACCTAATACAACTTATTAGACTTGATTGAACCTGATTGGAACTTATTGGACCTCTTTGGAACTTATTGACTTTATTGAAACTTATTAGACCTTATTGGCCCTAATTGAAACTTATTAGACCTTATTGGACCCGATTGAAACTTATTAAACCTTATTGGACCTGATTAGACAAAAAAAAATTGACCATTAATAACATAGTTATTGTCCCTAACGTAAATACTACCCCTCAAAATTTATTATGAAGTAATAATTATTAAAATTCATCCTTTAAAAAAATAATTATTATTAATTATCTCTTATGATAATTAATATAACAAAAAAATTTACTATTTATATATTTGTCTATATATAACTTTCACCACTAATATATCTAATAGTCTTGTTTTAATTTTATAAAGCACTAGTAGAAAATCAAAAGTTGATGAACATTTATTGCTAACAAGTTAAAATTGGCACATATGAAAAATTCTCACTCCACTTTCATTTACTTGAAGGTAGTAGAATGCATTAACTCCTTATTTAAAGAAGAATTGCAAAATATTTTAATTATAATGATTATTATTGTTAACCTTAATTATTTGATCATGATTATAATGTTATCTAATAATAATATAATCAGCTAATAGTAATATGAATAATCAAATAATAGATAATAATACAAGTATAATACTATACATTGTGGTACTTTAATAAAAAATTCTAACAATAACGTAATCAGCTACTAGTAATATGAAAAAAATAATAATAATACAAATATTTAATAAAATAATAGACACTAATACAAGTATAATACTATATAATCATTGTTGTACTTTAATCAAAATTCTAATAATAACATAATCAGCTAATAGTGATATAAAATTATGAATAATAAAATAGTGGACAATAATACAAATGTTTATTGATTGACTATTTGGATCTTATTAAATATTCTGGAGGCTCTGTTCTAATGTTAGAATTAGGCCCTTAGTGTCATGTTTTTTTCAACTTATATGAGGAAAAACTATTATAATATTACAATTATATATTTATGATCTTAAAAATTGAAAAATCGAAATCTCAAACTCATTTAAAATCGTATATAACAACTCAATATGGAACCAACCTATTAATAATTTTCTACTTAATTACAAAGATAACATTAATGGAGTACTTTTCTACCTCACCCTGAAAAGGTACTTCACCGGTTTCGAATTAAATGCAACAAATAATCTACTTTTACGCATGCCGGGGAATTATTTTGACCACAAATATCTATAATTACATATAAGTAAAAATTATAAAAATTACGTTTTATGAAAGTAAGTCACGAGACGAATCTAACAAGATTCAATTTGACTGTATTTTTCATTATGTATAAATCACAAATCTTAGTCAAAGTGAATAGTGAAAAATTGAAATTGTTGCATTTAATTCGAAACGGAGGAAGTAAAAAAAAAAAAAGATTTATGTGATGATCTGATGAAGTAGATGAACCTGTTAAAGAATTGAAAAAAAAAGTAAAGGAAATAGTGGAGAAGTAAGTAATAAATGTTGAGAAGATGAGTCGAACTCATGCTTAGACTCCAAGAATATACCAAAAAGAATTAAAAAAAAAAAGAGTAAAGGAAATAGTGGAAAAGTGAGTAAGAAATGTTGGGGAGATGAGTGGAACTCGCATGCTCATTGGAGTAATAAAATCAAGGACCAACTCTGCCAAACTTTATAATTGATCTATATAAGCGCCATAAATATATTATACTGTTTATCTTCCAAATTTGGGGCCCTAGAAAGTTGGGGACCCTGTGCTATTGGGTTGTTTGCACAGCCTAATATTCGGGCCTGGAACAACTAATAGTTCATATCAATTATGAGAATATGTTTAGCGATTTGACAACAAAAATTAGATAATATACGACGTTAGGCTAAAGAATATAGTGTACCTTTTAAAAGCCTGATAAATAGCAATAAGATTATGTTTTTGCTCGAACCAAGTTCAGTTTTGATTATAATACAAAATTGAAGCTGTTATTAATAGTTCATCATAATATCATATATGGTTTTGAATCTTTAAAATAGCAAAAATTATCGATCAGGTTCACATTGAACAATTTCTAGATGTTGCACGTCTAGAACTTATACTATCAACCCAATCTAAGTAGAACGATCACATAAAAGGAAAAAAATACTACCTAAGTTTTAGGTAAATGTTACATTAAACTAACCAACAATACTTTTTGATTAGTAAGATAGAATTAAACGAATTAAACTCAATTGAATGTGATTATAAGTTTCACGCTCATCGCAACACTTCACCCAACACCCACATATTATTAAGAAAAAGTAAAATTAATACTCCCTCCGTTTCATTTTAATCTACACACTTACACTTTTCACGCATGCCAATGCAAAACTTTGAGAACATATATCTTTAGTTTTGTATTTGTAAAAATTATAAAAAATGAATATTAATAAAATACATGTTATGATGGATCTAAAAAGATCACATATGACTATATTTTCATCTGCGTATAAATCACAAATGATGGTCAAAGCGAAATTTATGAATAGTGCAAAATATCAAAGTGTAATAATTAAAATGAAACGGAGGGAATAGCAAGCCATTTTCTCTATCAAGTTTTCATGGAAGATTATTTTTCTCATTGCCTGGGCCCATTAAGCGTTAGTGGGCCACTATATGTTCCAAAGCCCTCTGCCAGCATGGCAAGCCTTCAGTGGGTCCCACCCGTCTTGGATCCTGTGCCAGCCTGGCAGGAACATTTTCACACATTTCAACACCTATAAATATGGAGTTGATCCCCATTTACTGAGGTAATGAATTCTAGACAAACTACTTCACAGATTCCAATTGACACACATCAACTGACTTGATCGTCGGAAGGGCGATCCCAGTCACCCCCAGGGCAGTCTGACTCTCGCCTTGTACAGGTCTCTCGGTAATCTTCGAGCATCCGGCCATCATTAACCCTAATCTCGATCCATCCCACATAATACAAGTTTTTACCCGAAACAGGTTGGCGCCGATTGTGGGGACATCAAACTAAAAGTCATGGCCATCGCTCGGAGAAATCGGAGGCGATAGAGGACCCCCGTCCCACTCCATCGCTCGAGGACACCGTCCCACGAGGTGGCTGATAAAACGGCGGAGAACCCCTGGCAAGGTGTCATTCTGTCATCTCGCCATCAACATGTCCTTGAAGAGGTCCACCCTTGAGAGGCTACTAGTGCCATCAACCCTGGGAGAACTCAATGGAGGACGGTTCAAACTCAAGTGGAGCCCCCTCAATATGAGAAAACCAGTCCTAATCCGGTTACTCAACAAGATCTCCAGCAACTGGCAGATTGTCTCAGTGACAACCTCGAGCGTAACCTTCGAGCCCTGATATTGAACTTCCAAGCAGGGGGAGAAGGGACCTCGAACAGGCCACCCCTTCCCCCACATACCCCAACTGATCATAGGCCAACCTCGAGCGAGGCATCTCGACCAACCTTAGGTGGTAGCCCTCGACCCGCCAAATTCACCACGATCTCCTCAAAGGTCAACTCGAGTTGCTCCTAGTAAGGGGGACGCCCGCGAAGTCCTAAACGAAAAACGAGCTCAGTATAAAGCAGACGAAGCCCCTCCCATCCCTAACCGGGAATAGAGGGAACCTCGACAACAGAAGGGCCATCGAGAGAACGAACATGCTTCAAGAAGTGATGAGCCCAACCACGAGTCTGAGGCCCAAACGGGTAACCTAGGCTTCGTGACTCCTTTTAGCGAAAATATCATGAGGGCTCCTATCCCGCGAAAGGTCAAAGTTCCTCCAATCGACCATTACGAAGGGACCACGGACCCTATCGACCACCTAGCAGCATTCAAAGCACAAATGAGTGTGCATACAAGCAGCGAGGTTGCATTGTGTAAGTTCTTCCCTAATACCCTGAAGGGGTTGGCTTTAACCTAGTTCACGGAACTTCCCCCTAGAAGTATCTCGAGTTTTGCAGCTCTCAAAACGGCTTTCAAGCAGAATTTCATAGCCGGTCGAAGACATCCAAAGACAAGTATTCACCTCATGTCTATCAGGCAACGAAGAGAAGAAGACTTGGCATATTATATCAAGAGATTCAACGAGGAATCACTAAAGGTCTCCGACCTTCAGGACAGTGTCGCATTTACTGTGCTCATGTCTGGGTTATACCCTTCGAGCAGATTCAAACTGAAGCTCGCAGAAAGCGAGGCCTCGACATTCTCAGAAGCTATGAACCTCGCCCAGAAGTCCATCCAAGCTTTCGATATCTGTAAAAAACACACGAGGAACCCAGTTCCAACAAGAGAAAGTACGATTACACTCCTCGAGCGGACAACTCGTGGGATGTCCCTCGAGAAGAAAGAGACAAGAAGCCTCGACTGGAGGACAACGGGCATGATCCTCGGTATAATTTAAACCGAAGAGATGCCTAGACATCAAGGGAAAATACACATTGCCGAAGCCTAACCCCAGTCGAACGTCCGTCAACAAGAGGGATAAGAGGCTCTGGTGCGAATACCACCATGACTGCAGTCACACAACCCGTGATTGCAGAGAGCTAAAAAGAGCGCTAGACAAGCTGGCCGATGAAGGAAAATTGAATCGGTATCTAAAAGACCAGAAGGAAAAGAAAATTGAGTCTCGGAAGGAAAAGCAAACCCGAAGTGACGAAACAGTTAGGTATGTGAATGTCATCATAGGGAGATACGCCTCAGGCGGCTTAACCAACCTCTCTCAAAAGAAGCACTTCTACACCCTGAAAAACGGGACCGATGTGGCTTCTTCAGCAACGTGCCCAACAATGACCATCAAGGACAGCCACCGGCCCATTCAGACCCCGCACGATGACCCCCTGGTCGTCGAGATGAAAATAACCAATTTGCGGGTAGGTCGAGTGCTGATCAACAGCAGAAGCTCCGCAGACATCATCACCATGGACTGTCTGAGGAAATTGAAATATCAAGAAGCAAATCTCACGCCCATCGACCAGCCGTTGGTAGGGTTTGGCGGACAGTCCGTCCACCCCCTTGGATCGGTCAAACTCCCCACTCGGATGGGGGAAAAAGGCAAAGGAAGAAATGTGGTCGTTGACTATCTCGTCGTCGACACCAGCCTTCCCTATAATGCGATCATAGGGCGCCCCACGCTCAATAAAGTTAAGGCTGCCATCTTGACATATCAGCTGCTCCTACAATTCGAGGGCGACGACGGAAAGGTCGCCCAATTATTCGGGGACCAAAAGTCTGCCCGAGAATGCTACGTCAACATCTTAAAAACAGAGATGAAGAAATAACTCGAAAGAGAAAGTGCCCTGAGCCTGAGGACCCTCTCTCCGTCGTGGGGCTTTACATGGCTGAAAACCCCAAACAATATGAGAGGCCTTGACCAGCAGACATGGACGAGGAGGTGTGCATCGACGACAAAAGGGGCTGAATGGTTCGAATCGGCAAGCAAGTCCCTGATAGCAGAAGGGCTCAGATCATCGAGGTCATCCAAGAGTTCCAAGATGTGTTTGTGTACACCGTCGACGAGATGCCAATGATTGATCCCCAACTTATGGTCCATCGGCTGAATATTCGAGAAGGATACAGGCCGATCAAACAAAAACTTAGGCATCAAGGGGCTGAAAGAAGTACTGCTGCCTCCGAGGAGGTAAAGAAGATGTTAGCCGCAGGTTTTGTCCGCGAATGCGAATACATTGAGTGGCTATCCAATGTAGTCTTGGTTCGAAAGCAGAACGAGGCCTGGAGGATGTGCGTCGACTTCACAGACCTGAGCAAGGCTTGTCCTAAGGACGATTTCCCTCTCCCAAAGATCGACAGGCTAGTCGACTCGATGGCAGGCCATACATTGTTCAGCTTCATGGATGCAAATGCGGGGTATCATCAGGTTCCTATGGCCGCAGAAGACCAGGTGCACACCGCTTTCAACACAAGTTCAGGGGTTTATTGCGATAAAGTCATGCCCTTCTTTCTTAAGAACGCCGGGCTACCTACCAGCGTTTCGTGAACAACATGTTCAAAAAAAAAATCAGACCAAATGTGGAGGTCTATGTTGACGACATGATCGTTAAAAGCAAAAACGAAGTGGACCATGTCTCTGATTTGAGGGAAACACTTTCCACCCTTCGCGCCTACAACATGAAGCTGAATCCGAAGAAATAGGTCTTCGGTGTAAGAGGAGGAAAATGTCTCGGGTTCCTGGTCGACGAAAGGGGGATAGAGGCCAACCTTGAAAATTCAGGCCATCATTGAAATGAAGAGTCCTCGAACCGTCAAGGAAACCCAGCACCTAACCGGCCACATGGAGGCCTTAGGCCGCTTACTTTCTCGATCTGCCGACAAGTGTCTCCGTTTCTTTCGAGCCCTAAAGCAATTGATGTTCGAGTGGGACAAATCTGCAGAGGAAGCTTTTTAGCAGCTCAAGTCCCACCTGACCAGCCTTCCTAAATTTGTCTCACCTTTGCCAAGAGAAATGCTCTTCGTCTACTTAGCTATATCAGAGCATGCTCTTAGCGCAGTCCTAGTGGCCTAGCGCGAGAAAAACTAACATCCAGTGTACTTCACAAGCCACGCCTTTCGAGGCGTGAAAGCCAAGTATCCGCCCATCGAAAAAATGATATTTGCTTTGGTTCACGCCACTCAGAAGCTCAAACCCCATTTTCAAGCTCACCCCATCAAAGTTCTCACAAGTCAGCCAATCCGAAAAGTAATCGAAGGAAAGAACGAGTATAGTAGAGTAACTGACTAGTCTAACCAAATTTCAGACTTCGGCATCGAGTTCGAACCCCGACGTGCCATCAAGGCACAAGCACTGGCCGACTTTATAGCAGAATGCACTTTCCAGCCCGAACCTACGGAAGAAGGTTCCTGGGATCTGTTTGTCGATGGGTCGCCGTCTAAAGCTGGATACGGCCCTGGAGTCCTGATCCTGAACCCACAAAAGAATAGAATAGAATACGCCATTAAGTTCGACTTCACTGCCTCGTATAATGAGGCCGAATATGAAGCACTACTCCTCAGTATCCAACAATGCAAAACGGTTGGCGCTCGAAAGCTTAAAGCCCACTCCGATTCCCAGCTCATCGTTGGGAAGGTGACAGGGGAGTTCGAGGCCAAGGAAGATAGTATGAAGATGTATCTGAGGAAGGTGAAGGAGGAAATTTCGGGCCTATCACTCTTCACCATCACTCACATACCTCGATCTGAGAATCAACAAGCAGATGCACTGTCGAGGCTAGCAAGTTCAGCAGAGGATCTCTCGCCTCGACCCATCATGTGGGAAGTTTTAAAGGCGCCCAGCGTCAATAGGGGGGTAACCACTCTTGACAAAAGTCCTACTTGGATGGACAAAATCATATCTTTCTCTCGAGATGGCATCCTCTCCGAAGACGAGCTTGAGGCAGAAAGAGTCCAAAGGCGGGCTCGGTGGTTCACATACCATGAGGGACAATTATACAAGAAGTCATTTACTCACACACTTCTTCGTTGCCTCACCCCCCCCCCCCAAGAAGGGGACTATGTCCTCCGAGACATGCATCAAGGGGCTTGTGGAAGTCACCAAGGTGCTCGAATTATCATAGCTAAAGCTCTCCGAGCAGGGTAAAACTGGCCAGCCATGAGGGAAGATGCCTTGAAAATGGTCCAAAAGTGCAAAGACTGCCAGATGCATGCTAATCTCCCTCACCAAGCTGCAAGTTCCTTGACCACCATCTAGGCCCCTCTGCCGTTCGATATGTGGGGAATGAACCTTCTTGGGCCTTTCCCTCCAGCCTCAGGGCAGCGAAGGTTTTTAACTGGTGGCGATCGACTACTTTACAAAATGTGTCGAGGCAGCACCTTTGGCCTCGATCACTGACAAACAAGTTCAGCAGTCATCCGGCAGCATTTAATCACCCGATTCGGGGTCCCTCGAGTCCTTATTATAGACAATGGTCGGCAATTCAAACGTGGCCCCACTCGCGACTACTGCTCCAAGTTCGGCAGCGAAACCAGATTCTCCACCGTTAGTCGACCACATACTAACGGGCAGGCAGAAGCAGCCAACAAAGTGGTCTTGAAAGGGCTAAAAACAATGCTAGAAGGAGCTAAGGGGTCGTGGATCGATGACCTTCATGGTATCGTATGGTCAACAAGAACAACTGTTCGAGAAGCGACGGGCCACTCGCCATTGAACTTGGTATATGGTAGCGAGGCTGTCTTGCCCGTTGAGATGGGCATCCCATCACCCCATATCACATTTTATGACCATGACCTCAATGAGGAAGAAAAGAAAATCAACCTCGACCTCCTCCCAGAGATCGACTCGAGACATGACTCTTTTAAAAGCCATCTCCTACAAACTTAAATTCACTTAGTTGTTCAACCGCCGAGTCAAGCATCAACCTTTCCAAGTCGATGATTGGGTGCTAAGAAAGTTCGAAGCAATCGGACGAGAGCCTAAGTTGGGTAAACTGCAGCCCAACTGGGAAGGTCCATATCGAGTGACCTCGGTGGTCCGTCCCGGCACTTATCGCCTAGAAGACCAAGAGAGACGTCCCCTTCCTCGACCATGGAATGCGGATAATCTCCGTAACGCCAATGTCTGAAAGTTTGTCCCTCGAACTTGGGGGCATACTACATAAAGATACTCCTTTTGTAAATTTTGTAAGGCACTAGACCTCAATGCATCAATTTTTGTAACTTTCGGGCATTGATTCCCATGGCAGTGGTTAAGTTAGCCTTTATAAAAATTGCTTATGTTAATAAAAGACCCTCGAGTTTGCTCAATCAGCATGTGTTTCAAATTCAAAAACACAAAATGTAAAAACTCAAAGGCACAAAAAGCTCGAAGACACAAACTTGGAAACAACAAATAATCGAGTTTTATTCCATTAATCATGGTACAAGCTATCGAAGCTACTACATTACAAGTTCAAGAAAGAGCTTAGATTGAACAAGAAAACTTAAGGTTTTAACATTAACCCAAGTAAGATACATAAAAAAAGAAAGAAAAGCATGGGAGAAGAGAAGAAAGAGAAAAAAAAGGAAGGGTAGGAAGAAAAGAAGGAAGAGTCGGAGTTCGTCCCTCGAGATTAGCAGGGGAGGAACTTGACCCTCGACTTGAGAAGCTTCAGCAGCTCCTTCTTCCTGAGAAAGTGCCTTAACGCCTTCCTCGACGTCAGCCCAAGAGAGACTGGGGGTTATCCTCTCGAGGACCAACCGCACCTTGCGGAACGCTTGGGCGTGACCTATCTCGGAAGCCTGCAGAGAAGCGTCCTCGAGGAAGGTTCTCCCTTCGTCAGAGACCATCCTGTCATTGACTATCGCCTCCCGACACTCCCGGGCCTTGGCAATAGCCGCCTCAGCATTCTTTCGAGCCTTCTCAGCTTGCTGGTCGGCCTTCTTGCAGTCCTTGAGGGCCTCCTTCTGCCTCTTGCTGGCAGACTCTCTCTAGGATATGGCGACCTCGACAGCATGTTTGAGCTCCGACACCTTCTCCTCAAAGCCCTTGTTAGCCTTGGCCATGGTCTCTAGGCCTCCGAGAATCGCATCTCGGCCAGGCGCAGCCGACCAACAAGAGCATTCCTTTCGTCCCAGGACATCTCTCCCGATGCAGTTCTGGCGGCTATCCCCGGCTTAGACCTTCGAGCTAGGGCCAACACCCGGATCAACTGCTGGAGCGAAAAGGAAAGTCAGCATCATTAAACAAACAAAACATTCAAAGAAGGGAAAAGAGAATAGTCCTACCTCGGTTAGAGTCACCTTAACAGCCTTGACCTCCTTCCCATTAGGGGTTAGGCACGCCTTCTCATCCATCTCAGTCATGAGGTGCTCCGAGATCTTGTTAAGCTTCGCCGCCATCTCGGCCCTCGAGAGGGCTAACAAGGGTAGTCTGGTGGTCTCCTTGGGCCACGACCTCTTCTTCGAGACCTTCATAACAACGGCACTCGAGGCAACAGCCACCGGAGGGTTCTCGACCTTAACTGCCGGCAAGTCCTCGACCTTAACCGCCGGCAAGTCCTCGACCTTAACCTCCTTCGGCTCAGGCTTCGGAGCCAAGATGCTCGGGGGCAGTTTCCCCCCCTCCGTGGAGGGATCAGCCTCGAGCTGCACGATCGAAGCTCCTAATACTGCCTTCGAGGCAGAGGACGAGCTAGAGCCGGACTTAGCCAGCTGGCAGCGTTTGGGCACTCGAAGGGCTTCAACAGTGATTAAAGGTTGAGACATCGTCGGTCGAGGCTAAGAAAGAGGGGTGAAGGCTAAGTTAAAGAGATAAAAGAGAGGAAAATGGGATTATAAGTTTTGCAGGACTTCTATCAGTATTTATAAACAAGTCAGATTACAGTTCCCCAAAACGCATTAATGACCTACCCTACAATGGGCTCCACGTGTCAAAGCCCAGGAAAGAAGCACCACGTGCAACGTGCCTGCATGAGCTATGGCCCATAAAAGGGATGGCAAAGCTCCTCGAGGAGGCTCCAAGTCTCGAGTATACCACACATCGAAAGACTGGATGCTGTAAAAGAATGAATCAAGAAAAGATGGGCCAAAAAAGAATATATTTTCATTTCATTCAAGGGAAAGGGTTACATCCTAAAAGCCACTCAAGGCTTAGCTAAATACAACCAAAAGAAGCAAAAAGACAAAAGTTATCAGCTAAGTACAAAGCTAGGTAGAACTGCTCGAGGTCTCGCTATCCGAGGTCTCAAGGACATCCTCTTCATCGTCATCACTCTCGGAAGAGGTATGGCTGCTCGAGTTCTGTCCTTCCCCCGAGTTCCCCTCATGGGCCTCTTCCTCGCTAGCAACGGGCACCTCGATAGTCGAGGGCACTCCCTCGATCAGCAGAATGTCCTCTGCCAGAAGGTCCCCTATATGCACATTATTGCCCACCTGGAGCTCGGCGTTAACTGCCATATTGTACTCCGCCTCGACCTTCTCCCAGTCAGCTGAGGGGTGTATCTTCTTCACGGTCTCGCGAAGCTTGGCCACGGCCTCTCGAGTAGCAATCTCAGCTGCTTCTAGCGCCATGTCGGTAGCAATTATTCTGCCCGCCTCGGAGTCTTCCATTCCTCGATTATCAGCATCTGGGTGCGCATAACGTTGTCCCGCTGGCTCGCCATATCCTGGATCTTTTGCTTTAGGGCGACCTTCTCTTCAGCCCATCGTTTCTTCTTTGCCTCGAGATTCTTGTTAAGCTTCTCGATCTCCAAACCCCGTTCAGTGGCCATCTCAGTTTGAGCTTTCAACCCCTCTCGAAGCTTACAGAAGCCCGCAGTGTGGCGATGACTCATCACCGCCATCCGAGTCGAGTGCTGAAAGAAGAAGAAAGGTTAGCACTAGATCGCACAGAAAATAAACAAGTTAAGGATGCCAACTTACGTCAATCCAGAAAGAATGAAGTTGTTCGACTTCTTCCTCCTCGGAAAGTGCACGAATGGCCTTTATGTACAGTCTTGAGATAAAGCGCTTCACCACCGAATCGAAAAAGGCAGCCTTCTGGATAGTGGTCTTCTCGATGAAAGCCCGGGTGTCAGGCTCCAGGTCCGAGGTCTTCCTCTTTTTTGGAGCTGAAGAGTCGTCCCTTCGAGAAGGAGAGATCTCCCCTGCCTCCAGCATCTCGGCAGATTTCCCCTTCGATCTGGGTGTATCTTCCTTGGCAACTTCCTTCCTCTCGTCCGTCCCTCGAGGGGTAACGATAGCATAAGCAGTAGGAGGACGAGTCTTCGGGTTTTTTGAGGGATCCTGCAAAAGAAAACACTAGGGGAAAAAACAGAAAGGGTTGCGCAGGAAGGGTTGCGCTTTTCGCAAAAGCGCAGCCCTACTAGTGAAGGGCTGCGCTTTTTTAAAAAAGCGTAGCCCTTCTGTAGGTAAGAAGGGCTGCGCTTTTTTTAAAAAGTGCAGCCCTACTAGTGAAGGGCTGCAAAAAGCGCAGCCCTTCCTGAAAAAATTTGAAATTTCAAAATCGCGGGCTTTGAAATATTGAGCGGGGATTCGTCAAATATATTATCCCTCATTCTCTCTCCTCTCTCACGTCCCTCATTATTCCTTTCCTCCTTCTCTTCATCCTCTCTTCTCTCTCATCTCCTCTCTTCTCTCTCAAAAACTCCCATAACATTTGCGACAAAAACCCTGAAATGATTTGCACTAAACATGGCGAAGGAGTCCGATTGCCTATTGTGATACCTTTTCGGAAGCGGAACGGGCCAACGAGTCAAATACCTTTTTAAGCCATCCGAGTTCGTTTAAGCCTCCAAATAGGCATTTTAAGTTTTTCCGAAATTTTTTTTTCCCTTAAATTATGTATTAGGGTTTTGTTTTATGTATTTAAACATTATTAGGTTAATGTTTGGAGGTAGTTCTTGTATTTTCAGATCTATAATGCTCTTGTATACTTCTCTTTGTTTATATATTTTGATTAATGTTCTTGTATACTTCTCTTTGTTTTGATTAATGTTCTTGTATACTTCTCTCTTTGTTTAGTTTGATTAATGTTCTTGTATATTTCTCTTTGTATATAATTTCTTGTATTTTCATCTTTGTTTTGATTAATGTTCTTGTATACTTCTTGTATACTTCTCTTTGTATATTAGTTTTTGTTCCTTTTTTTCATTTTCGTTTCATTCTTTTTATTGTTTTGGGTTTAGTATTTTCGTTTCGTTTCTCTTCTCTTCTGTTTAATTTCAGAAAATGTGAGATTATGAGTAAAAAAATGTCAAAAAAAAAATTTTTTTTTTTGGTAGGAAGGGTTGCGATAGTTAGGAAAAAGCGCAGCCCTTCTAACTCAGAAGGGCTGCGCTTTTTCCTAACTAGCGCAGCCCTTCTAAGCTACAAGGGCTGCGCTTTTTCCTAACTAGCGCAGTCCTTCTAGCTTAAGGGCTGCGCTTTTCTAGCGCAGCCCTACTCAAAAAGTGAAGGGCTGCTACTGAAAGGGCTGCTGTCAAAAAGCGCAGCCCTACATGCCTTTTTTAGCGCAGCCCTTCTTCATTTTTCCACTAGTGAAAATTAGCAAGGAAAGCATGGCATGGCGCAACAACGTAAGAATAAGCAAAGGTTACCTTCGGGGCTCGAGGCACCCGTGTATCTCCCTTCGACGCCTTTTGTCAAAGCTGCTCCTGGACTCTCTAATTTGCGGTCAGCCGTTTCTGCATTTCGTCGCTGAGTTCTTGACGGGAAATGACTGCGAAACAACACAAAGCAAAGTTGGAATTATATTTGAAGGAACGACAGTTGAATGCCTAAAGCTCACAAAGTCCCTACCCTGGGGATAGGCGGGGATCAATCCCATCACTGACAAAAAGTGCTTGTTGCTCAGGTGATCCGCAGCAGGATTCCAGTACTGAGGAACTTACTTTCGATCACCCCTTTCAATGACGGTGACGCATTGGTAGTAAATGGCTATCCTAGCCTCGTCCTCTGTCATTCGAGGTACAGATCTATTCAGCCACAAGTTCGGGCCCTCGAGTAGGGGGGGACCGGAAAATCCCACTGCTCGGCACGGTACACGTACATAAACTCACTACGAAAGAATTGCTGATTCGAGGGCATGACGCCAACGATCTCGAGGTGGCAGACATAATGAAGAGCTTCACCATATTCCGCCAAAGGGTCAAAGAGGGTCTTACACCCATCATGTTGCAGATAGCAGGAAGCCCACCATCGAGCCTATGCTATTAGACATAAGCTGGCATAGGGCCAGACCATATGAGAAAAGTACCTCGACTATGAAAGGGTCCAGCGGAAACCTCAGTCCCAACTCAAGATGTGCCTTATAGAGAGCAATGCAGCCCGTCGGAGGGATACAAACTGTCTCCGTGGGTTCCAGTATGTAAAGGGCGTACGGATGCTTAATCCAGTAAGAGCTTTCGAGGAATCGAAGATTCCCCGTCAGAAAGTCCATGAAGGGCCTCGAAGATGGAAGTGAGATATTCCCCGAGGCAGAGTCGCAACGTCCTCATCCCTGTTGCTCGTGCTCGCAGTAGAAGAATTGCCCTCACTACTTCCCTCCATCACTCGAACAACCTGCATGTCGAGAAGATCATCTAAGTAACTCCTAATGTCCCGGGGTCGAGCAATGGTGACAGAGTGCGGGGGGTTATTTAACTCCTCCCCCCCCCCCCCCCAATCAGAAACTATAAACACCGGCACTCGAGTACGACAGGGCGTCGAAGACCTAAGTAGGATCAGGACATTCGAAGGCTGCGGCACCACGGGAACCCCACCTATTAATATCCTATCGAACAAGGGTTCAAGCAAGGGAGGAGGGGTCCACGAGCTAGACGAGATGCCCCCATTGTCCTTCACCAGGGGGCTCCATCCAGAACGGTCCATTAGAAAGTCAAACAAAGAAGTGAAAGAATAAGATCGTAACTTGGTTAGAGGGCCCTTGAGATTCCTCCGTGAATCGAAGCGTAGCAACCGACCTTCTGAGCTCTCGAGATCGTATGAAAAGAAGAACAAGGTCTCAAGAGATTCAGTGCATACAATGAGACAAAATAAAGTACTGGTCTCTCCTTATATAGATTGCCTGAAATGGACGGTTAACATCCGACGGGATCAGGAACTGCTCAAGAGTATAAAGAATTGGGCCTCCCAACAGGCCCAAAATCACCAGCTTCCTGGACCAGTCTCCATAAACTCCTCGGATTTGATCAAATTCAGCTGAGCCCAAGGACGGAGCGCGGTTGCGCCGCCTAGAAACTCTTTCCTTCCCGGAGCTCTAACTCCTCCGATCACCAGGGCCACCCGTGTTCAACCACTGGGTCAATTGTGCTTGAACGGAAGTCAAAGACCTACACTTTTAGGCACTTCACCCAGGTCAAGTGAAGGATATCTCGGTCATCGCCGTCGACGCCCGTCAAGCACTACAACGTCGTGCCCCTCGAGTTGGCTCATTGGCCCCTGGGTAGCCTCGAGTGAGGTCCATCATCCCCTTGAGTTGCCTGGGGCTCATTGGCCTCTGGGCAGCCTCGAGCGAGGTCAAATGCTCTCTCGAGTTGCCTGGGGCTCATTAGCCTTTGGGCAGCCTCGAGCGAGTGCAACGCTTCCTCGAGTTGCCTGGGACTTATGGGCCCTTGGACAACCTCGAGCAAGGTCCTTCAGCCCCTCGAGTTGCCTGGGGCTCATTGGCCCCTGAGCAATCTCGAGCGAGGTCCTTCACTCCCTCGAGTTGCCCTAGGGCTTATTGGCCCCTGGACAAACTCGAGCAAGGTCCTTCGCCACCTCGAGTTGTCTGGGGCTCATTGGCCCCTGAGTAAACTCGAGCGAGGTCCTTCACTCCCTCGAGTTGCATGAGGCTCATTGGCCCCCGGACAACCTCGAGCAAGGTCCTTCGCCCTCTCAAGTTGCATGGGGCTCATGGACCCCTGGCAACCTCGAGCGAGCCCCATCCGTCTTGGATCCTGTGCGAGCCTGGCAGGAACATTTTCACACATTTCAACACCTATAAATATGGAGCACACCCCCATTTATTGAGGTAATGAATTCTAGACAAACTACTTCACAGATTCCAATTCACACACATCAACTGATTTGATCGTCGGAGGGGCAATCCCAAATTCACCCCCGAAGCAGTCTAACTCTCGCCTTGTGCAGGTCTTTCAGTAATCTTCGAGCATCCAACCATCATTAACCCTAATCTCGATCCATCCCACATAATACATGTTTTTAGCCTAAACACTTATAAACAAATTAAATTTACCCAGCCCAAAAACTTCCCCGACATATAGACATAGTGGTGTCATTTTAAAAAAAATATCCAATAAAAGAAAGAAAAGAAATTAGCCTTGCATGTTACAGTTTTGCACACTAGGAGGAGGAGAGAGAAACATATATGATATATGCATTAGAAAGAAGAAAGAGGAGAGAGAAAACTAAAAAGAGACAGCTTAGGGTAGAGCTTATGATGATGTCTTTTAGAGATCCACTTTAATATATCTTATCCTCCTCTCACCTCAAGAAAGTCTCAGTTTTTAAGGAGTAAGGGTATCTGTTAGCAGCCAGTAGTATTTTGTTGGTCCATTTGATCAAAATTCAGTTTAAGTAGTTACTCCTATATACACCCACACATACATAGGAATATAGGATACATCACCTCCACCTCAAAATCAACAATACTACTAGAAAAATATGGCACAGTTACCTCCTAAGATCCCAAGCCTACCACATCAAAACTGGCCTCCTGCTTTCCCACCTCACCAAAGAATGCCTCCCTTAACCAACAATATTTCCCCACCACCACCACAACCACCACAACCACCGTCATCCACCGCCGCCAATCAGTCGTGGGTCGACGAATTCCTCGATTTCACCACCACGAGGCGTGTAACCCACCGCCGCTCAATGAGCGACTCCGTTACCTTCCTTGAGGGTCCTCACCTTGTCGACGAGTGCCGTAATTCTGGCGGCGGCGGCGGTGGCGGAGGCGGCGGCGGAGGAGGTGGTGGTGGTGGGTTTGATAGACTTGATGATGAGCAGCTAATGTCTATGTTTTCTGATGACATCTCAGCTGCAATGGTGGGCCCACCTTCCTCTCCTTCTGATCAGAATTCCAACAATGATGAGGAAAATCCTATGTCTACTGATAATAATAATACAAATTCTAATGTTAATAATGATGGCCAACCACAACAACAACAACTTGTGCAATGCTTCCCCAAGAGTGAGCCTGGTGAAGTTGAGAGCGCGTGCCATAGTAATCCTGATAATAACAACCAAATCTCCGCTCTACCTTCTGACAATGCCAATAATCAATCCGCCGGTGATGGTACAATCGATCCCAAACGAGTCAAGAGGTAATTGTTTCCGCAGTACCTTATAAAATTCAGTTTTAATGCTCGAGTTTAATAAAAACTCGAGCTTAACAGATCAGTTGAAGAGAACATACCCTTACAAGTATAGGAGTTAGAGATTTATATATGAAGTATATATAGTTGTAATAAAATGGTAGATATATTGTTATATTCCATAATTGAAGTCATTAATGCCATATTTGGATCTAAATTATGGAATTGAATTTTTTTATTGTTTTTTATGTTTGAATTTTAAGTAGAATTTTGGCGAATCGGCAATCGGCACAAAGGTCAAGGGTGAGGAAGTTGCAATACATCTCGGAGCTAGAGAGGAGTGTAACTACATTACAGGTAAATTGTGGGGATTAAGATTACGTGCATGAACAAAATAATTTTGAGAGTTTATTAAGTAATTAATTGTTAAAACAAAAACTTAAAATAAATCATCTCAATTCTCACTCACTTTCTTAAAATAATTACTACATATTGTAATTATTTTGAAATAATCCAAAATCTAGGAAAACCTTCTCTTTGAGAAGGTTATGCGTAAAAATTGAGATTGTTCATGTCAATTTTCTTATATTTCATGGTAATTTTTTCCTTATTTTAACGCGTTATTGTGGGTTCGAAGTTTAATTGAATATTTTCTTGTATATCTATTTTTATACAATGAATATAATGAAGACGGAGGTATCAGCCTTGTCTCCAAGGGTTGCGTTTCTGGACCACCAAAGATTGATTCTTAACGTGGACAATAGTGCTCTTAAGCAAAGGATTGCTGCTTTGGCACAAGATAAGATTTTCAAGGACGGTAAGTTTAAGTTTCTCTTTCTGTAATAATTTATCATCTACAATGAGATTAATTAAGTTAGCTTAATCACTTAAACAATTCTCTACTTGTTCAAGTTGATAAGATTTAAAACATTAAATTGTGAATTACGTTGAATTTTGATGTATATACTATGTATTAGTAGAATATATTTCAATGAAAAAAAAAATTTAACTTATTATTTTTATGAAGTGTATTAATTACACAACTTCAGAATATTATTCTACCTTACACACCCATGCATGTAATCAATAATTGTTGTAAGTCAAAATCACCGTAGAAAATTGAGACATAAATTATTCACGTTTGTTAACCATGCCGAGAAAAGATTTAAGCTATTGAGAGCACGCAATCAATACAATAGGAGGGCCAATTTCGGCCAATAACTTAAGATCTTATTTGATTTTGGTCCATAGAAGAAACAACGATCTATGTGTGGTATTTGGACATAAATCAAAATATAACAAATACTTCAACATTTATACTACCTCCGTTCTCTTTTAGTTGCAATGTTTGACAAATTGCACTATTCATGTTCTCTTATTTGACCACATTTATTGATTTATATGTTAAACGAAATATAGTCATGTGGGGTCTTGTTTGATTCGTTTCGATGTAAGCTTTCATAATATCAAATTTTTATAATTTTTACTTACATACAATTAGAGATAAAACGATTTGAAATTGTACATTGGCAAGCGTGAAAGTCAAAACGTTGCAACTAAATAAAAACAGAGGTAGTATTAGAGAAAGACGTTATTTGGTATGCTTCTTATATGTAATTAAACAAATAATATATTTGATTGATTGTAAGGGGGAGATGCAAATTCGTAAATAACATATCGGAAGTGTTTTCTCATATGAACTCACTTCCATATATATATATATATATATATATATATATATATATATATATATATATGAGATGGAGAAATTTTTTATATCTCCTATCACATGAGAATGAAATACTCCCTCCGTTTCCTAAAGATCTTCCAACTTACGGTTCCTACAGATACCAAGGAAAATCAAGTTGTGTGGGGCATGGTGTGAGTAAAGTAGGTGAGAGAAAGGGGTTAAGATAAATAAACAAATAAGAAGGGGTTAAAGTAGGAGAGAGAAAGGGAGTAAAATTGAATTAATAATGTAATGGCGGACCATATGATAGTGACATGAGAGGGTAAATAAGGAAATTTGTTTTGCCAAATAAGGAATAAAGCAAAAGAGGGAAGATCTTTTGGAAACACCCTTAAATGGAAAGAGGGAAGATCTTTAGGAAACGGAGGGAGTAATATGAATAATTAAAAACCAATTTATTATTTATATTTTAATTTTACAACGTAATATATATGCTATTTGATATTGAAATTGAAGCATACATGTTATGAATGTATCATTGTTAGATTTATGCATGTTATGAATGTATCATTGTTAGATTTATGCATGTTGTGGACATAAGTTTTTGTATAATCTTCTAGGTCTTTTAATTTAAATGAAGTTATCAATTAGTTTTTTTTTTAATTTAATCATTTTTAAACTAGTTATTTGATGTCCTATAAACTACAAATAGAAAATATTTCCTCTTTCCATGATTTTCAAGAGAACATAGGAAAACAAAAGAACAAGTGCTTTAAATAATGTTTTAACAACTTTTGGCATAATTATTATATCTCAACCGGTTTAGAATTTAGTAGTGATTGAGATGTATTTTATGTACTTACTATTTTGTCGATCACTTAGAAAAACATTGTTATATATATGCGAGAAAAACATTATTGGAATTTGTAAGTTGAGTTGGGATAGAAAAATTAACCTCTAGGAATTAGGATTACATACATACAAGTATACAACACTCGCTCCTAGTTTTTTCATTACTTATTTGGGATAGTAACAATGATGAATTACTTCACTTGTGACATGATGATTGTTCCTATGGAGCCTTTATGCATATTAGTGCATGCAACTATATATTATTAACAAAAACATGCATATTTTAATTTAATATAGTAAAATACACAATAATTATAATAGCAACATTAGCCAACAAATATATAGAAACAAGAACTTGTGCTAATTAGTTAGATAATTAAGACAATAATACACAATGCGCATAATTGGATAAAAAAAAAAGGGTTATAGGGCTGCATATAAGACATAAATACATTGCTTAATATGAAAATTAATTGTCAATTTATAATAAAAGTTTGCATTAATCTATGTAATAAATGATCAGTTAATGCTTGTTTTTTCATTTTTAGCTTCTTATAGTTGCATTTAGCTTTTTCCTAAAAGGAAGTATTTGTCATAATCTACTGAGTATGGTAAGGAAAAAATTTTATCTACCCAGTGAGTCAACAACCCACTACTAATAGGTTTTTAATACTTTATTTTAATGAGTTAACTACCTACCGGATAAATGTAATATTGCCCGTATGGTAATTATATAAATTTTGACGGACCAATTGTGTTGTTTCCGTACCTCAATGGCAAAGAAATTGATGCACGAACCTTGACCAAGTAGTAATGATGCTAATTGAATAGCAATCAATGCATAATCTTTTTATAGTTAACTACGTAATTTGTACTTTGAGTAACTTTATTCTATATATAATTAGATCTAAAACAATAATTATAATATATGTTTTGATGGGTCCAGCTCATCAAGAGGCATTGAAGAAGGAAATAGAGAGGTTAAGGCAAATATATCAACATCAGCAACAAAATATGAAGAAGATGAACAACAACAGCAATAACGTTGCTGCAACAGGAACAACACAAGCTTCAGATCATAACATGGGATTTACAGACAAGGAACAGCTCATGACTTAAAACTTTTTTTTTATTTTTTTTAAAAAAAAGGAGGAGAGAGAAAATTGTAGTAGTATGACTAGTGGTGGTGGGATTAGCTAACCTGTGTATTCACATGACATGTTCCCTTCTTCAACTTTTTTTTTTTTTTTATTTATTTAATTTGTTGGGTTTTTAATTTTTAATTTTTAATTTTTTCTTGGGGAGAAAGGGGACCAGATCAAGTTGGAAGATTGGAGGATGGTACATTGACACGTGTCCAGCAAGTATGGGGTTCAGAACATGGTTTTTGATTTTTTTTTATTATTTTTTGTTTTAATTAGATTATTTGGTGAAGATTTTTTATTTGGTGATTTTTTTTTTGTTTTGGGTAATTCGGTATTATTCTTTAGTTTTAAAAAATGGGGGGTATTTTTTATTGATGTGAATCTTTGGGAGGGAGCAAAAGGAAGTGGGGAGTTGTATTGGGATGTATGAAAGGAAGTGTGAGGAGGTTGTCAGATTGACTGGAAGTGTTCAATGTCTCATTGTGGTGACTTCTTTTCATTGTGGGTTAATTCTTGTAATAATGCTCTACTATCATTATTCTGTTTTTATTGAATTGATATGCAATTGTATAAAGTAACTTTCAATTTAGAAAATGAAAAAAAAAACCTTCAAATTGTGTTCAATTAATTGATTTGCATTTCTTATTTCCTTAATAATAATACTAATAATAAAAAGTTACTCTTTGTGTTTCCTATTCATTCTTCGATTTTGTAATTGACACGTTTTATTTTGGCACACAAATAAAAGAGAAGGAGAAAGAAAAATAAACTACTCCCTCTGATTTTAAATAAAGGCTCCTTTTTGAATATAACAACTAATTTTTAGGTTCAAATTACAACCTAACTATATGCATATGCAAACATGGACTGGACTTGACTGGTCTATGCAAGCAGATTATATTTCATGATTGTGCTTTGGTAATGATAAGAGAGACTGGACTTTGAACTTACGGGTGAGTAAGCAGGCTAGACTTCAAGGAAGGTTGAACAATAATGGAGACTAAACTCTTAACTTAAGGCAAGCAGATAGCAAACTAGACTTTGAGCTTACGGGTGAGTAAACAGGCTAGATAACTAGACTTCGAAACTTACATTAGACTAAACAGGCTAGACTCAAAGATTGCCTATGTGGACTTATGAAATGCTAGACTTTGTACTTACAGGTGAGTAAGTAGGCTAGACTTTTTGAGGAAGGATGGACAATAAGGGAGACTAGACAACTTAAAGCAAACACGCTAGGCAACTAGACTTTGAACTTACGGGTGAGTAAGCAGGCTAGACAACTAGACTTCAAAACTTACATTAGACTAAGCAGGCTAGACTCAAAAATTGCCTATGTAGACTTATGAAATACTAGCTTCGCTAGGCTTAGGGGTTGTCATTATTAGGGGTGTTTAATGTCGGATATCGGATCCGATCCGAAAATTTCGGATCGGGAAAATTGCGATCCGAATCCGATCCGAAATTTTCGGATCGGATCACCAGATTTTCGGATTGGTTCCGTTGAAATTTTTGAAAAAAATCCGATCCGTATCCGATCCGAAAACCCGAATTTTTTCCGAATACCCGATCCGAAATATCCGAAATCTTAAAATCGGATCGGATCGGATATCCGAAATTTCGGATCGGATCAGCGGATTTTCGGATCGGATATTTTTTGCACACCCCTAGTCATTATGGTCTTACAGGGATGAGTAGCTTCGCTAAACTTGAGGATTTGGATAGTTATGGGTCTATGGAAGGACTAGTGGCGCTATATTTAAGGGATTTGGGCCATTTTTGAACTTAGGAAGGAGTTGGACTTGACTAGGGCCTACATGGAGATGCAAACTAGACCTAGGATATGAATTGGGCTATATGGACTTAAATTTGAACTGGATTAACATATAGGTTTGACTTAGACTGGAAGATGCACATGGACTTGGAATTGGAAATGGATTAGACTTGGATTAGACATGAACCGGGCTTGACATAGACTAGGGTTCACATAATGAAGCAAATGGGTCTAAATATTGGCAAGGGATAGACTTATATGGGCCTAAGATGGACTCTAATGCTAGCGGGTCTAATATGAATGCATGGACCTAATATGAATGCAAAATAGACTCTAATGCATATGGGCCTAAAATGAATGTAAAATAGACTCTAATGCACATGGGCCTAAAATGAATGCAAGTGAATTGGATTGGGTTAATTAGATTGGGTTGAAGGTGTTTAGAATGAGTTTAGAATTTTTGAAATTTGTTTTCGAAATGAATCCCTTGTTTTATGTTTCTATTTAGGAAAAGATGATGGATTAATTTTGAAAATATATATTTGTGCAAATGTCGTGTGTGATGATGATTAATAAATACTTTTTTAAGAAAGTAGAATAAGAGGAGGTATAGCATTGATTTTGAAAAATGTAAGTTTTTGAAATATATTGGCTGAATATGATAAGGTAAGATTGGGTAGAATTTATAGGGAATATTAGTTGAACAGTAGGGAGATAGTGGGATAAGTTAGACATGCACTACTCCACCGAGGGTGACCTTACACATAGAACATGTGCTAATGAGGCGAGCTAGATTGTCCTTACAGTGGCGTAAATAATAGCCATGCATATGCAAAACTGTAATGTTATTCTAATGCATAAAAAGAGTATGAATCGTATTTTTGGAGTTTCACCCACTCATTTAAAAAAATTATTATTTTTTAAATCCTCCCCCAGTGAAGTCGCCAAATTGTAGGCGTGTTTTTATTTCGCCTACGACGGATGAGCGTGTATTACATTTGACTACCCCACTGTAAAGGTTTTTTTATTGAAAATATTTTTGAAATCGCCAACAATTCTTTAAAGGAAGAATCGTAAACCTAATTGGATATTGAAAAACCGTAGGGACAAAATAAGGACTTATCCAATGTAGATTTCTCCATCTATAGTCCATAGATGGTCACACTAGTGCGTGGAAAAAATCTTATATGTCACTTAGTAACAGATGTGGTTTTTGTAAAACCTCATTCGAAAAGCAACCAAAAAATGGGAGGAAAAATTTTGCAAAAAAATTTGATGCGGTCCTCGAAAAACCGCATCAGATTAAAAAAACGCTGCGGTTTTCTTTAATCTGATGCGATTTGGAGACCGCATCAGATTTTACCCTTACTAAATCCTAAAAGAACCCGCGTCCCAGATCGAGGCCCAATTCTCATCGTGGCCCACTTCTCCCTAACCTCAACCCAGCCCCTCCCTTATAACCTTAACTAAAAATTCAAATTCTCTCTCTTCTCTCCCTACTGAAGGCCACCCTTTTGTCTTTCCTCCCTATTCCCTTCTCCTTCCACAACGAACCACGACGACGACGACATTTGCATCCACCACGAACCACATCATCGTCGCTTCACTACCTTCGCCTTCTTCGTCGCTTCACCACCATCGCTTCACGAACCACCATTGCCACCGCATCACTACCTTCACACGACGAGACAAAAATGAATAGACGAAGAGACGAAAATGAAGAAGACGAAGATGATGAATGTAATTTCGCATGTAATTTGGGGTTTGGATTTGTTATTTTGTTTGATTTTTTTTTTATTTTTCAGTTTTAGTTTATATTTTTCAACATTTTTAATTATTTAATTATAGTTTAGTATAGTTTATATTTTTGCTCAACATTTTTCGATTATCAATTATTTTTTTTCGATTTTTCAGTTTTAAATATAGTTTAGGTATTTAATTTTCATTTTAATTTCGTTGCCAATTGATGTCGTTATTATGTATAGATTCATATAATATTTCGTTTTCAATTTTTAGTCTTTAATCAGTTCATATAATATTTGCTATTCTTTAATTTATTTTCTCTGAATTTTTTGTAATTTAGTTTGCGAAATTTTTATAATTAATTTAGTTTGCGAAATTTTTATAATTAATTTAGTTTGTATAATCAGTTTGTAATGCTTGAGTTTTGGTTTTAGTTCATCTTGCTTCTGGGTGTGGCTTGTGGTTGTTATACATTTGTTGTTGTTTTGTTTTACTGCTGTTGTTATAACTTTTTTTTTTCAAAAACCACACAATCTGATGAGGTCATGTTAAGAGCCGCATCAGATTCTTATTATAGTGATGCGATTTTTAACCACATCAGTTTTTTTCATTAGCTGCTGTGAGCCCATATGATGCGGACCGAAACCGCATCTGTAAGCCCGATTTTGACCGCATCAGATGGGCTTTATCCACTAGTGTCAAAATGAATCAAATATTGAGTTCGGGGGTGAAGGTACAACACATTAGGTAACTATGTTGCCCATTGCTGGCCTCTATTAAATATCAATTCATGCCAATGTTTATGCAAAAGAATAACTAAATAATATTTTAAGCACCCTAAAAATAATTAGTCTAGGTTAGTTCAGGAAACACATAAAAAGACTATTTTCTTAGTGATATGTTATTATGCAATCAATATTACAGGGAACCTAGCAGGTTTTCCAAACTAATCTGCCTAATATTAGAATACTTCTTTAGGTTTTGATTAAATAACATGTAGGTGATAGAAGAAATAAAGCAGAACAATCATATAATAGGTAGTAAATGATCAGGCAAACATATAATAATGTATAAAAAGAAATAAAAAATAAAGAGAAAGGTTTATACAGTAGAACGATTTTATATTAAAGATCTACATCAGGAATGAAACGGTTAGTAACTTCAACATAAAAATAGGAATTTATTTGGACCCTCACGATTATACTGTGGCTTGGGGATACGAGATCGACAACTTTCGGGACGAGCAATCGTGAAGCGTGAAAATCTGAATGTATGAATGTATCTGTGTTTAAAAAAGGTATGAATTTTGTAGGGTGTTGTGTTTCGGAGAAAGGTATTCGTAAAGTATTCGTCGAGTGTTGTTTGAAAATCTGTTTTTTCATATGTACATAAATCGATCCTATTTATAGGAAAAACGAGACTCCGCCTCACGCGCGAGCTGCATCTGGCGCAAAATGAAGTGTCAAGCGCAATAGAAAGTGTACATGTGGCACGCGCTTTGAAAAAGATAAGAAAGAAAACCTATGTCTCACGCAGAGAACTGCGCTTGACGCAAGACTCTGAATGAGTCAGAATTCCACGTGTCTGGTGCAGATTAGTGCCCTTGGCACAGGTGGACAGATCTACGCCTGACGCACAGATGTGTGCAAGTGCAGGTTCGTACGCTAGGCGCACCAGCCTGTCTCCTGACGTGCCTTCACCAGCTTTATTTAAAACATGTTTTAAAAGATTTCTTTTATCCTTTAATTCCGAAAATCTGATTTTACGGGATAAATTCTGATTTTAACTATAAAAAATATCTTTTAAAAATATTTATTTATTTATTAAAATAAATAAATAAATTATTATTAAATAATTAATTGGTCTTTTAAAGAACTGGACTCAAAATACAATTAATTATCATGAATAATTAATTGGGCTTTAAAATAAGACTTTAACACTTTTCGATATGGTTTTGAATGGCTTTTCAAACTGCTCTATCTTTGCGTCGGACCAATTAAGACCACAATATATTTCATCATCAGATCCTTAAATGGGAAGACACGATTATGTGTCTACACCTAATATAATGATAACGAGCCAATTTTTTTTTTCTCTAGAAACACCAACACTAATGTCAGCGACCATGGAGAGTTTTAAGACCGAACTCTCTCACTAATAGGCCAAATCCTATTAACAGTTGAGTCACACTACTCGTGCTTCTCTAAGAACACCGATTCCAACAACTCGTGTTCCAAGTTTCTACTTGTTCCTTATAGAAGATTCTAGGAACACCTTGATGTTCTAAGAAACTTCACTACAACAACTTCATCAAAGTCTTCAAGAATCTAACTCCTCTTGTATTCCTTTAAAGTCCTTGAAGTATTACTTGAACAACACTTATAGATTATTACAACATATTAGTTTGTCTTTGTTATATGTTATTTTCAAAACATACGGTAAACAAAAATAATATTTGATAACCACACTACAATTTATCTACATGTTCTAATAAATGTGTTTAGATCTTTCTAAAACGAAGAGTATGTCAACAATGTAAAGCCGTAGGGTTACTAACTATTAATTCTGGAGAAAGTATATATATCTCTATTATATAAGGCAAAGACGGAGGAAGATGGTGTCCTCGCTTTAAAAATACTAAATTACCCTTAATGAGCTAATTGAATGAAAAAACATCATAAACGAAAATAATTTTAAAATCGTTTCTCATTTCAACTTGTCATTTTAAACAATTTAACAATGGTATATGCATCAAATATTTCAATCAAAAAATTAAATGAACAAAATATATTGACCTTTTACATGACGTCTACCTGAAAAGTTTGAAACACTATCTACCTTTAGTACTCTTTTTAATTCAGTTAAACCAACTTATTATGTCTACTTTTTTGTCCAAAGTTCATTCACAAAAAAAAAAAAAAAAAAAAAAATCACTCACAACCTTTGTTAGTCTTTTACATTAGTAAATTAATATATTTACATTTATCTAACTATGAATCTTTTATATTTTAAGTGTAATCATAACAAAGTACAAATGGAGTATACATAATAGAATAACAAGTTTTGAAATTGACTCACACATCACGTGTATATAGGAATAGGACTTGTAATACTATGTTAGAGCATCCTTAATAGTTTGCAAAAGATCATGGAAGAAATATTTTCAATGTCTTTCTTAATAGGATTGAGCCATAAAAAAATTGCGGAAATATGTTCTGGGATGATCAAACTCACGATCGAAGGACGAAGAAAGAAAGTAGGCGTCCATTTTCCACATATTGCTGCAGAAAAAGAAAGAATGATTTGCGGAAATATGTTCTTACCACTTGTTTTGTGCTAGAGGATAGAGTAAAAAGAAAGTCAATTGAAAATCTTAAAATTGCAAATTTTAGATAATACAAAGCAAAAAAATAAAAAGAACACTAAAGGATCTATTTTTACGACTTCAATCGATAGAATGATTTGCACATTTTGACGTAAGGGGACGATTTTTGTAGTCAAGATTATCATAAGGAATGATTATGCTATTAGAGTGCAAAAGTAGCATCTGAGCCTTGTGTCTGATGTTTAGTAATTGGGCCTTACTTCCTCGGGATTTTGGATTAGACTAATGAGTCATGTATGAGACTTGGACTAGCCCAATAAAGAGAATCGTTCTTGCAATCTTGCTTGTTGAAAGTATAATGAAGGATCGTATATAACCTTCAAAACAAAAAATTGCTTCGTAAGAATTTATGAGGTACAGTGAGCACACCTATTAGTGCTTCCAAATATCCATCACTCCTACTATATTCATGCAATCATCATGCACAACAAGAAATTGCCAGATGAATCCCTAAAGAAAATTGCCAAATGAATCATTTTATAAAAGAAGTTTACGGCCCATCTTAAGCAAAATTTTACTATTTATCTTCATAATTACTCATGTCATTTCATGTATTTTTTTTGTTGCTACATTCACTTGATCACAATTGCCAAAGAAGAATGTGAGGTCCACTGTGCAGTATAATGTTAAAGGAAAAAGGAGAGGTGTTTAATCTCTCTTACAAAAGTCATTAAAAACAAGCAATGCGAGTGGGTCATTTTTATTGATTGGAGGTTTTTTGAAATTGGTGAATTTTTGAAAATTTCACCAACTCCCTCAAATTCAAATTTTCAAATTACACCAAAATTTCAGATTACACTACAACATTGTATAATTACAATGAACTACACATTACAGCTAGAAAACTAAAATGTTTCCCTCCAAAATTTACTTGAATAAATTTATCAACCCTACTTCTACAAATACCAAACACATATATTATTATAGGTTCTCCCTTAATTACACCCGTCAAACATCTTCATTTTTAGCCATCAATTGTTGAAGTTTTTATCACATAACCACCCAAAAAAAAAAGCAGAGTTAATCAGGAACTCAGATGGGATTAACGGTAGTATCATTTCGGGTTAAACATGATTAAGTGATTTAAGCTTACCTTATAAGTTATTGTTTTTCTTTAAGCTTCAACATAAGAAGTTGTCGACAGATTCTCAACGTGAACATATCTGGCATCTAAAACTTGGCTATGGCTCTCCTCAATAGTTCTCTATCCAAAACCTCTATATTAGCTATTATCCATAATCAATCAATAAACAATACAAAATCCCCTTTAAAATTTGAATTGAATTTGCCATCAACAGAAGAAATAGAGGAGCAATGTCAAGATCAAGAATTCAATGAGATGCTTGTGAATCCAGAAGAAGAGTTAATAATGAAGTGGTTAAGTGATGATTTCATATGTCCAAGTTGAAGAGTATATTGGAAAGGTGATGAATCTAACACTAAACCAATTCATCAAATGTAAGAGGGTTCAAGAAAAATAAAGGGGAAAGTACTCAACAACTACTATAGATCAAGTATAGCAGATAAGCTCCAACAATTTGTGCAAAGAGAACAATGGATGGGATGTAAGTTACCACATAGAACCATACAAACTAGCAGAAGAATTCAACACTTGAAGATGGATAATCAGCAAAATATAGAAGAATGTCCAAGTATAATTGTATGCTAATGCCAACATAGATGTGGACAACAAGAGAACTAGAAGAGTAGGGAGAAAATGAATTTAAATCAACCAAGAGATGTTAAAAGAAATACTACTAAGGAAAAGAGCAAGTATTGAGGCTGTTGCACTAGCAATATACATAGATAATCAACATTGCATAGGCTAGCGAAGAGGGGAGCAATCAAGAAGAAACATACAAAGGACATTAAACCACATCTAACATCTACTCACAAGGTTACAAGAGTTTTGTGGTACTTAAAAGCAATGATGCCAAGCACAATGAAACAAGAGGTTTAACAATATATACAATATAGTACATATTGACGAGAAGTGGTTTTCTATGTTTAAGATCAGCTGCACCAGGTGAAAAAGAACCATATAAAAGATGCAAAAGCAAGAGATTAATGATGTAAATCACATTCATTATAGCACAGCTGGCAATACCCCACATAACTCCAAGTGGTGAGGTTGTGTTTGATAGGTATCTGAAAATCAGAGAACTCTTACAAGAGTTTTAGAGAGATAAATGGTAGAAAATAGAGAATTCATAGAGAGAGAAGTATGAGATGTAATTCTTATTGCAGAATGAACAGAACTTACATCCTTTTATACTCTAGATACAATAGAGAAGAGAGAGGAGAATCAGTTAGGAGAAGTAACAAACTTCTTGTTATTACAATAACAGAAATAACAGAAACTAACTAATTATATTTTTATTCTTCATATTCCCCCTTCAAGCTGGACATGGTTGGAATCAACAAGTCCAAGCTTGGCAGTAAGGTGCTGATGCTGTGGCCCTGGTAATGCTTTTGTCAACAAGTCTGCAAGTTGTTCTTGACTTGAAACATGAGAAGTTTGTAAGAAGCCAGCTTCTACTTTCTCCCTGACATAGTGACAATTCCTTTTAGATGTTTAGTTCTTTCATGAAAAACTGGGTTCTGAGTAATGTGTTCAGCTGCAGTATTATCACAATATAGAGCAACAGGGAGAGAAACATGAACTTTTAAATCTCGCAATAACCCTTCAAGCCATACAACTTCAAAAGCAGTACTAGACATACTCCTATATTCTACCTCAGCAGAAGATTTACTTACTGTTTTCTGCTTTTTCGTCTTCCATGACACCAAATGATTCCCAATAAAGATACAGTACGCACTTAATGATCTGCTAGTGAATAAACAAGTACTCCAATCTGCATCACTATAAGCTTTCATAACAGTATCACTGGTGGCAGAATAAAATAAGCCAAGATGAAGAGTGCTCTTTAAGTATCTAACAACATACATTGCTGCTTGTAGATGTGGTTTCCTGGGACAGCTTAAGAATTGACTTAAGTGTTGAGTAGCATAAGAGAGATTAGGCCTTGTAATGTTTAGGTATAACAACCTACCAACCAACTTTCTGTACTGTTCAGGTTCATCTAATATATCTCCCAGTTCAGTAGATAAACCCAGACCTTTAGGTAAAGGTGTACTAACAGGTCTGGAATGATCAAGGTTTAAATCTTGAATCATGTCCAATATATACTTCTTCTGGATAAGCACAATACCTGATTCATTTCCAATTATTTCAATACCCAGAAAATACTTTAGTTCACCTAAGTCCTTGATAGTAAAGGTTTGATCCAAAGCAACCTTTATCTCATCAATTTGTATTTGTGAAGTACCAAACAAGAGCATATCATCAACATAAACCAGCAGAACAATGAATTCACCTTGAAGCTCTCTAGTAAACAATGAATAATCTTGCTTTTATTGAATGAAACCAATGGAAAACAGAAATTTATTTAACTCCTTATTCCACTGCCTGAGCAGATTTGATCATCCTTAGATCAATTTCTTAATCAATTTTTCCGCGTAAAATCAATTGATTTCCTTAAATCAATTGAGTTGATAAACTTTGAATCCTTCAAATTCTTGCAAAAATGGTGGAAATTATACATAAATCTGGTGAACAATCTGAAGAACAACAGAATTCTTTGAATTCTTCAAATAATCACAATGTAAGTGTTGCTTACAATGATCCTTATTTCATAACTAGTTCAGATCAAACTGTGAACAAGCTTGTTGCCGTAAATCTCACTGGAAACAATTTCATTAGCTGGAAACGAAACGTTAAGAGAGCTTTGATTGCTAAAAACAAATTAGGATTTCTTGATGGAAGTCTTCCTAAACCTGATGAATCTGATAAAGATTACAATCGTTGGATGAGATGTGATTATTTACTAACATGTTGGTTAGTGAATTCTATGAGTGAAGAAATTGGTGAGAACTTTACATTTGTTGAAACTTCTGCTCAATTGTGGCGTGAGATTTGTGAATGTTATGGTCAATGTAATGGACCACAGATTTATCAATTGAAACGTGAAATAGATAATCTCAGACAAGAGAATCAATCTATTATGAACTATTATGGAAAATTGAAGAGGTGTTGGGATGAATTACCAAATTTGCGAAGTTTTCCTTCTTGCACATGTGGAATTTTATCCAAATGCAGCTGCAATTTCTTGAAACGAGTGTCTGATTTTGAATCAGAAGAAAAATTGATGCAATTCTTGTTAGGCTTGAATAGTGGATTTGATAATGCCATTAGTAGCATTCTAGCTATGGATCCCCTACCTTCTCTCGGTAGGGCCTTTTATCTAGCTCTGATACCATGAAAATCAGAGAACTCTTACAAGAGTTTTAGAGAGATAAATGGTAGAAAATAGAGAATCCATAGAGAGAGAAGTATGAGATGTAATTCTTATTGCAGAATGAACAGAACTTACATCCTTTTATACTCTAGATACAATAGAGAAGAGAGAGGAGAATCAGTTAGAAGAAGTAACAAACTTCTTGTTATTACAATAACAGAAATAACAGAAACTAACTAATTATATTTTTATTCTTCGTAGTATCAACTCCATTCATTGAAATGGTACCAGGAAAAAGGTGGAGCAAGAATAGAGATGCTAGTACCATCGAAACAAAGCCGATCAATAGTAAAAGAAGTAATAATCAAGGACAAGATAGTAAAACACATGTTGCTAGAAATCAGAACAACAAAGCCATAATGGGGTAGCAAACAAATATAAATAGTGCAAGACAATGACAAGCCACATAGTATAAGGGATAATCAAGAGTTTATAGCAGAGACAACCAATGATGGTTTTATCATCGGGCTAATCAATCAACCAACACAATCACCAAACATGAATGTCTTGGATCTAGGATATTTCATTGCAATACAATCACTCAAAGACATAGTTGCACCAAGAACGGGTTAGCAGCTTATGAAGGTAGTGGGAAAAGCGTACAACGAGTATGATCCTAAACTATGCAATCACATTTTCTTAACTATCCAAGAATGCATGAAGGAAATACTCATGGTAAAAGGCAACAACAACTACCATATTCCTCATATGGGAAAAAAAATACTTGAAAAAAAGGGGGAATTGCCAACATCAATTATACTACAGGGTTTTCACCAAATAGTCCTGATAAAATTTTTTATTCACCAAATACCCCAACTTTTTCAAAATTCACCATATTCCTCCGACTTTCAAGAAAATACCTCCATACTGAATGGACCATTCGAATCAAACTTGACCATCATGTTTCCACAGGTACTCCACTATCCACCCAACCTTTCCACCCCTCACACACTACTCTATCAACTCCACGCGACATCCTTATCAAGCTCAATTTCGACGGCTCAGTGCAAGATGGATCGACCTCCGCCGGTATCATTATACGCGACTCCCAAGGCAACCTCCTCAAGGCTCAAGCATATAACTTAGGTCAGGCTCCGGTCTTCGTAGCAGAAGCCGCAGCACTACATCATGGCATTACCCTGGCTCTCCGCAACGGCATATCCAACCTTCACATTGAAGGGGATAACCTGCTCGTCATCAACGCCATCAACGGTACCTGGTCTCCACCATGGCAGATTGCCAATATTATAAAGGACACCAAAGTTTTATTGACAGCACTTCCCAGCTGGAGCATCCGACACATCTATAGAGAGGCTAATGTTAGCCATTTGATTGATGACCCCTTCCCCATTACTGATTCGTCTGATTGTACAAATTCGACCCTACACTCCATTCTTGTAGACGATGTATTAGGAACACCCCTCGTGCGGAAGGTCTCCTAATACTCTTCTTTTATTTTACCTTCTAAGAAAAGATATTCCCAAAAGAATCCAATAAACTAAGTCAAAATATACCAAAACTCCACCTCCACGCATAAGACAAAAGTTACAAGACTTACAACCCCTCCTCACATAAAATTTTCTTCTTCAATTGACACTGGGGAAGGCTCTTTCTCTATTTTGTACAGATTTTAAACCTCAGTCTTCTTCCAACCCCCCACACATTTCAGTGAATCCAGTTGCTAAAAACAATTAAATACTCCCATCACAAACATATTTTATATAACATGTCAGCCACTGTCGAATCTTTCCAAGGTACTCTAATTTTCTTCCTCATTATTTTTTACTAATTCTAAGTCTCCTCATTTTGCTCTCTACTATTATTTGCATTACCACATCTTTTTTTTCTCGAAAAAACGATCAAAAATCATCGTGAGTTTTTCTTGTTATAATTATTGTTTACTATCTGGAACTATGTATGCAGTTGAGAGTCATGAGGCGACACAGCACCTGCTAGTTAATATCGAAGATGGTGTTGATGTCAATGGTGAAAATATTGTTGATGGGGTAGAAAAGAAAATTGAAATAAAGAATTTGAGGAAGTTATCGGATAAGGGTGTTTGTATATTAGATGGTGTGAACTTGCAAATACCAAAGGGTATGATTGTGGGGATTATTGGGCCCAGTGGTAGTGGCAAATCAACGTTGTTGAGGGCGTTGAATCGATTGTGGGAACCACCGGCCGAAACAGTGTTTTTGGATGGCCGTGATATTTGTGATCTTGATGTGCTCGCTGTTCGCCGTCGGGTTGGCATGCTCTTCCAACTCCCCGCGCTTTTTCAAGGTAAGACGATCTTTTTGTAGACCAACTATCTTCATCACAAGTTATAGTATGTGTTTTGAACCCTTGGTCTTATACCTGTCGAGTTAGATTATGTTTTCAGGTCATCATGGATTCGATGGGGTTCTAAAAGGGGATTGTAATTTTGGGGCGACAAATAGAAGTTCAATATTAAGGGGTGACAAATGGTCGAGTCAACTTGAATGTTGCTTTAATTTAAGTTGGGTTGGGGTTGGGACATTGGGTGATCAATTTTCGAGATTGATTAATCCAGTCATGCTCTTTTTGTTGGTTTGTAACGTTGGATCAACTTTTGATAGCTCTTTAAATTACGATGAATCCAAGTATATGTAAAGATATACCATTGGTCGTTGGGCTCAGACAAATGACTGATTTCCGAAAATGAAGTAGGACTACATTCATTTACGTCTAAAATTTTATTTGCAATAGAGAGATTGAATGACTCAATGCATATTTAAATGTTATTGGATACATCCGATTGAATTATGTTATAGAAGGTACATAACTTATTAACTATAACTACACAATGACAAGAGATATGACATCTTAAACTTTGGCTTGGGCTACATATTTCGGAGTACACGCGGATGTATACACTAGACATGCAATAAAAATTTCAAGGATGGACTATATTGTTATCTGTTATAATCGAAATATAAAATGTTTACATGATGAGGGGGACTCATTTCTAAAAATAAATTTCAATCAAATGTGGCTTATTATGGAGGGAAGGGAGTTTTTCATTGCATTACAAATTTACAAAAAATGCAAACTCATTACTGTTGTTGGGAATACTTTTTTTTTTTGGTGCAATAGGAGCCGAAGTTTATAGACTGATTGCTTTGAGTATTTATATATTACTTTCTTCATTTCAAAATACTTGCTATACTTTCCTAAAATAGTAATATCGCAATACTTACTACATACATACGATAAATGAATTTTTGTCTGAGTAAACAATTTGTTTATAAGTGTTTAACTTGTGCTATCTTGTCAAAGTTTAGTTTTAGTTTATGCATGGTATCTGCTCAGGGTGAGTCTTGACTCTTGAGACATCACATTATGCCATGGTGACAGATGATCTTATGAGATTATTATCAGACTTGCAATCCCTTCTTGTCTTAGTTACTGTTTTGTGTAAATTTATGTTGGTTGATAATACGAAATTTGATCAATTAACTGTTTGATAGTACAAGTTAATGGCATCTCTTTCGTGCTGTTTCTGATCCTAAAATGTCCCATATTCCACTATGGTTTGACCCTTAAAGAATTTCCATTTTTTACTAGTAACATGGTCAGCCATTCTCTCAATCAGCTTAAAAAAGAACAATGACGGAAGGATTAGAGAACAAGTATCCCTAAAATGTGCTTAAAACTGTAAATGTCCTGTTTTCCAAAACAGAGGAAATATACCTTACCATTATCTGAATTAGTGTTGCTGATCAAAGCTTTCTTTCATGATTATATTTTCTAACAAAAAATCTCAACAGTTCATGTTGCTAATTGCAGGAACAGTAGCAGATAACGTACGTTATGGACCAAAGTTGAGGGGAAAGAAGCTAAGTGATGAAGAAGTGCAAAGTTTGCTAAGTGTTGCTGATCTTGATGCCTCATTCATCAACAAGAATGGGAATGAACTATCTGTCGGGCAACAACAGCGAGTTGCAGTTGCAAGAACTCTTGCCAATGATCCCGAGGTAATAAAATCGGTTGCATACATATTCATTACATTTTTTATAATTACAACTTAGATGATTTTTGTCCAATTTATTTCTCCAACTTCCCTTTGGTATGCTGAAGGTTTTGCTCCTAGACGAGCCTACCAGTGCCTTGGATCCGATATCGACTCAAAACATAGAGGAAGCCCTTGTGAAATTGAAGACGAATCAAGGGATGACAGTGATCATGGTTTCCCATAGTATAAGGCAAGTGCAAAGAATAGCTGATTTAGTTTGTCTCTTGGTAGATGGCACCGTTGTTGAAGTTTTACCACCTAATCAACTTTCTGAAGCTAAGCATCCCATGGCTAAAAGATTTCTAGAGCTAAGTTCGTGATAACAATTGAAACCCTCTAATTAAGGGGGGAAATCTCTTCGTAATCTGGCGGCGAGGAAGATTAGTAGCGAACAAGAGAAAGAAATGGTAGCCAATAAAAAGTTTTAGTCTGTGTATATTATGGATGATGTGCGTGCGTTCTGATACTGTATGCATCTTAGGCCTAAGCCTGTACTACTACCATGGTTATTTATTTTTATATCCCCTCCGTTCTTTTTTAGACGTAACATGTTGACTTTTGACACTATTCATACAACTCATTTTGACCATTAATTGTTATTTATATATATATATGGAAAAATATTGTCATGTGGGATCTTGTTGGATTCGTCTTGGTATATACTTTTCAAATATATATATTCTTTATAGTTTTTACAATTATATAATTAGAAATATTATGGGTCAAACTTGTGTCTCGACAAATGCAAAAGTCAAAGGTTACATCTATTAAAAAAAAATGGAGGGAGTATATAGTAAGGAAAAAGGAAAACATTAGGAGTCTCTACAGTCGAGGGAACTCATAATGCATCATTGACAATGATGGAATATAAACTAGAATCACTACACAAGTTTATAATAAAAGAAGTATCAACTAGATAACCCACATTTGCAATCCAATCTACTGCCCTATTAAGTTCTCTGAAAATATGCTTGCCAGTTGTCAAAAGAAAAGAGCCTTCCAGTAAGGACCAACTTATTTCATCCAACATGAATCAAAAAATATTTTATATATCTAAGGCTAAGTTCTCTTCACCTAAAAGAATAATTTCACAATTTATTAAGTTTAGTTAGTACAAACAAGTTTTATTAAGTTCAGATTGGATCAGATTCATATAACACCATACAAAATGAACTCTAGTAAGTTCAGATGACTTCAGTTAAGTTCTGACAAGTTTAGATAAGTTCATTTAAGTTTAAATAAGTTCAGATGCGTTCAAGATATGTAAGAGAATTCATATTTAAAGGGTGCTCACACCCCGAGTAGGGAAAAATTATATAATATAACAAGGATCTAACTATATAGAAAAATGAAATTCTGACGATCGAGGCTTGATAAGGCTAGTTAAAATCTTGTGCTCGACTTGTTAACATCACCTAAAGACAAACTATGATTAAAGTCCACAGTGCAAATATTTCCTATATTAGTGTTAATTTTATTTGTTGGGTTAAATCTCTGAAAAAGTTCGAAAATTATTTATTGAAATCACAAGTATTATATATAATTTTTGTTAAGTTTCTTGCGAGCTTTTCGAGCCGAGTAGGTAATAGCTCAATTCGACTCGTTAGTCATCGAGTCCAGCCTACTTAAATCACACTTTGATCAAGTTTTAATTAAGTTATATCTCAAATAACTTGCGAGTTATCCCGTCTCATTTACCCCCTACTTTCATCCACTATGCGAATAATTTAGTGGCAAATTTGGAAGAGAATAAACAATGCGTACGAATGAAGCAGGCCAAAGAAGAAAAAAAAAAAAAAAAACAAAGTAGCAAAGTCAATGCCCAATGCCTTAAAATTCTTTGTAAAATAAACAAAATCACCAAAAGAAACCCAACATCTCCGTAAGTTGATATCAACAAAATCGAGCTCTCACTCAATTTTCTTTTCTTTTTCTTTATTCAGTGAACCACCTCTCTCTCTCTCTAGATTCTCTCTCTTGTCGTATCTGAATCTCTCTCCTCTGCAACACACCCAAAGTCGTCATCAATGGCGAACTCCAATCTACCTCGCAGAATCATCAAGGTCTACTCTCCTTTTCATCTTTTTCCAATTTTTCTTAGCGATCATTTTGATTGTCTTTTTGTTTTTTGCTAGGGTTTTAATTGCTTGATTCATAGATAATTTCATCTCTTTTTCTCATGTCGTTTTTCTTTTTTGCAGGAAACTCAGCGTCTCCTCAGCGAGCCAGGTCTAAAACTTCTTTTATTTTTTCATTTCGGGGACGAGATTATGTTGATGTGCAATTGAGTGAATTAATTGAATTTCGTGTGATTTAGTGGTTTTTTTTATGTGTTGAAGATATGGATGAATTCTGAAAGTTTTAATGTTTTGTTAATTTCAGCTCCCGGAATAAGTGCTTCACCATCAGAAGACAATATGCGGTACTTTAATGTTATGATTCTTGGACCATCACAGTCTCCTTATGAAGGTATTGTCAAATTTATATGGTTTTTCTGAGAATTGTTTATTGTTTGATATGGTTTGTGAATTGTGAGGCTCAACATTCTTTTGGGATTTTCGCGAAATTGGGTTTATTGGTTTATTTAGTTAATATGTTTGGGGGGTTGGGGAAGAGAGGGTAAAAATGGTAGCTATTATCTTGCGTGGTTTTTAATGATCGAGTTTCTAGTGGGATTTGATTAAGTTTTTAAGTTATCATTTTCATGAATAGATCTTGCTTCTTTTTGGTTTAGGGAGAGGGTTGAAGGGTCGTTGAAGCTATGGAGTGCTATTCTTGATTATGGGGAAAAGTTTCACCAGTTATATATGCTGATAAAAATCTATTAGGAAATGATAGGTCATTTTCATACGAAACCGCACTTCATAGCGAGGAGGTCTCCTATGGATAATTATAGATGATATTCCATAATAGTATTGAGGTTCAGGATTATTTTAGGGATTGTCAAACTGAGTGAGGTTGTTTTGGAAAATGTCCTTCACTTCTATCTTACCATAGATAATTGTCCCTTTCCTTTCTTTTCCTTTCTTTCTTTTGCTTGAGTGTTAAATCTTAAAAGTCCTATGTTGCTTCATCTTCTAGTTGTATATTTTTGTTAATGGGTAAGAGGTCTCACACTATCACTTTAAGATGACTATTGATTGGCTTTGATATCTATGAGACTCTGTTACTTAAATTGCCATCATCACCAGTATCTTAGAATTGATACATGCATCCATTCTCTTGAGCCATTATCTTTTAACAAATTGTAAACGTTTTAGATACCTTTTGCCGTTTCAACTCTTTCTTAGTGTGTGCTCTGTTTATTCGTTTTCAACTTGAGACCTAGCCTATGCAATCTCTGAAGACAATATTGATTGCAGAATGCAGCTCTAAAGTTCATTATTATTTGAGATAATGATGATTGAGACTTCTATGCCTTTATCAGATTACATTTACTATTGCCAATTTGAGTCACATAAGATGCTGTGCAATCCAACTATGATCAGGGTTTGGGCTTCTCCTATGGCAGCTATATGCAATACAATATTCTTCTTCTGTCCAAAAGTACCTATGCGCTCAACTGGATTCTTCAAGCCATTGTTTATGCTCACCAGTGGAAATGAACCTGCCTTACTATAGTTCATAGTTTATAGTTTATCTTTATCAATAGGGTTTCTAGAGATACGAGGGTTAAGCTTCTCCCTAGAAGCACTAATTAAAGAAAAAAAACAGCCAGTGTTGGAGCCTAGCTGGAGCCACTGTCCAAGGATTTGTATTTGTTTATAAATTCTCCTAACGGATGGGTACTACCCGGAGTAGCTATTTATGATACCATGCAATTTGTGCCTCTGCGCCTAGCCAAGTGCTTTGTCTTCCTTCTATCTCTCAAGATATTCCACTCTTCCCTTCATTGTTTGCCTTTTCATTCAACTTTTTTTTTTTTTACTGACTGCCAATTTCTGGATCTTCTCTTGCTAGCCTTGTTTTTCTAGTTTTCTCTTATGAAGGATCTAAATTTGTTTATAGGGGCGTAATTGGTATTCAGTGTTTCAATTCTGTGAAGCTTCAAGTATCTTTCTTTCTTTTGTATCTTGGAGGCTTTCTTTCACTATGTGGCTCTTGTTGTAAGCCACCAGAAGGCTGGAATGACATTTTACCTTTTTTTTAACTCTCGACTCCATCTCCCCAAAAAATTGAAATAGCAATCGCTAGAAATATCTTTAAGTCTTCGTTTTAGGTTCAGTTTCTTTGGCCTGAAGCTCTTTTGGTAACTCGTGATTGAACTCTTAATAATGTGAGTACCTTACCCTTGTAAATGTATTTCACTACTTATTGACAACATTCATAAGTTGTCAAGGTTATTTAGGCAGCTGATGACTATGCTCTAGTATTGGAATACTGCTAGTTGTCATTTTTACTGATGAATTTAAATTTTCATCTGACAGTTTGAGGCAGACTAAGCAACCATTTTTGTTACTTTTTGGTATTCACAATCGTTTTTCTTGTGCTGCATCTATCACTTAAAACACGCTAGCTGTACAATAGGTTCAAAGAACTTCCAGGAAAGAGCTTGTGAAAAAGAACTTCGGGACGGAAGAGTGTTAATTCACATTTCAGAGTTGCTTCCAGTTAGTAAGATGCAGCTTCCATCATTTATTGTTTTTGAGGATGAAAATGGGAAACAGGATGTTACAGGAATAGAAATTGCTTAATGCCTTAATCCTCACTCCTCAGACCAAAGGATTTAGACTTTTTATGTGCTTCAGGCTTCCTGTTGTGGGTTGAGTAGTGGGCGTCAGCCATCACCTGTCAGCCACTTTTTTTTAAGAAGTTGGTTATGGTCTATTGGTATTGCTCAAGTTCCCTGATTGGCTACCTTCTGAACTACTGTTGTTTTGGTTTCTAGTTTTTCATGTTCAGGTGTTTGTTCTGTGACTATTGATATATATGATTTAAATCTGTGCCTCCTGACTGTTTCTGGCCTAATTTAAGTAGGGAGTAGGGGAGACCACATTTTGATGATTATGACTGGAAATCTGAAAACATTTTAATAGCTCGGTGTACTTTTCAGGAAAACACCGAAACTCAAAACTTATAATGTATCTACTAGTGGAGTTTTCGTGATCACTTTAGTGGCCATTGGTAAAGGGGCAACACTTGTGGCATTAGCTCATAAGTTGAAAGCATGCAGATCTTATGATGTTGTTTGAAGTTCATAGTTATTAGATTCATTTGTAGTGCTAAATGTGATTGCCTTTTTAACTTTTGCTTTCTGAATTTTTATCATTCTTGGATAGGTTGGAAATTGTAGTTAACACCATATTCTTTTTTTTTTGGCTCTTGGGGTCATGTTGCAGAATGGATATGTTCACTTCAACATACTGGAGTTTAATTCAGTTCTAGATTTTGTCCTTTATACTCCTAAACATTTTTTCTTTTCAATATGTATAGGGGGAGTATTTAAGTTGGAACTATTTTTGCCTGAGGAATATCCGATGGCTGCTCCTAAGGTATGTCAAGTTTCACTTGCCAAAACTTCTTTTTTCCTGGTTTCCCAGAATCCTGTTTGTGGTTTCTTGCATAATGTGCACGTCTATGCTTTTCTTCCTTTTTCTTACCAAAATCCACATGAAGAAGATTCTGTCAAATACTCCCTCCGTCTCTAAATAGAGTTTCCATTTCTTTTGGGCACAAGTATTAAGGAGAAATCATAAGTGAGACTTTAGTTGTATTAAATTAGAATTTAAAATTGAAGTTGGTACACTATTCATAAATTGTTTATTGAGGGGAGAGAATGTGAACCACTTTACAAAGTTATCTTGTTTATGGGGAAGTGGGTAATATAATAAAAAAACGAAAGCTTAATAATATTTTATTTAGTGGACTCCATAGTTCGAATATACGGATTCGGTCGCAGTCGTTTCGCTGGAACGGAATGGATGCGGTTATCACGATCTATGTCGCGGTTTTCAAACACAATTTTTTCAAGTCTTTCTGTACTTTTTAAATAACTTTTTGTAATCATTACTGTTATTATTATTATTATTATTATTATTATTATTATTATTATTATTATTATTATTATTATTATTATTATTATTATTATTATTACTAGTGAAATGAAGTATGATTCAAGAAAAAAAACAACTTAAAACCTTCTAGTATTTTGTTTGAGTATGAGAGGCACTGAGGCAACATTACAAGATGTTGTACTAGTTAGAGAGTAGAAAAAGAAGAAAATGGAAGTGGGTGTGAGTCACATGATGGGAGAAACTAAAAACAAAAAAAACTAGAAAAAAAAGGGTCCCATCGGCAACAAACTAGCACAGTGAACAAAAGTATGTAATATAGACTACCCTATTTCCTTTATGGATAACTAGTATATCTCTTATTGAAAGAATTATTAAGCCCACTTTTCAATTAAATAATATAGATCTATCTACCCCACTACTCAATAGTAATAAAAAAATAAAAATAAACTACCCTGTTCTTTTAATATTACAATTTTTTCTTACTTCTTCGACTACCCCTTTTCCGATTCTCGGACTTTGAAAACAAAAGCTTTAAACCATGGCCATGGCTTCCTCTTCTTTTTTTCTCTCTCTCTCCGAGCTCTAATCTTTGGAAAAAAATAGGAAGAAAGTGTCTTAAAGCGGAAAATGCGGGCGATATTGCTTTGTCACGGTCGGTTCGAGCAAAAACACGACGTTTTATAAAACACCGGTTTGTACCGGTGGAATTCGGTTCGCCAAAGTTGAAATCCGTTCCAACTTGGGCGAACCGAAACAACACGGCCGTTATTTAACACCATGGTGGACTCATATCAATTAAAGAAATGGAAAATCTATTTGGAACAAACATAAATGGAAATATGAAAACTCTATTTAGGGACGGAGGGAGTATTGATTAATATCAGAATGTTCATTAGTGGGGGACTATAAGTTCAAAAAAAGAGTTGCATAGCATACAAAGTTACTCCTATGCCTCTAATGAAGCACCCACCTTGGAGGTGGGGTAAGAGGGCTCATTGACAGCTATAACTTGGTCCTTTCCAAAGATCTGAATACTTTTTGGAACACATTTTTTAAGGTAATAAGTTGTATTTTGGTAATTGAATGTTATTTTAACTAAAAGTAGAGTAATAGGAGTTGGTGGGGGTATTTTCTTATTGGAAGAGAGAGAAAATTAGGTAACTAGTGGGGTGCTAGACTATGTTACCTGGACTCGACTAGGATTGTCGAGTTTGGGTACAGATCCGAGTATTGGGTACGACACTTCCAAAAAATCTAGACACACGGACTCTGTCCGTATTTTGGACACGGGTACGGGTATGGCAAAATTAATATTCTATAATATAAAATTCAATAATTAATCTGGTAATTCAGATTTTATAATTCTCTATTTGTAATATACTAATAAAATTAAGGTATTTATTTAAAAACAAAAAGAATAACAACCTAGCCATAGGCTAAGAAGAACAAATATGATTTAAAAAAAAACAGAACACAAGAAGGAAAAGAGAGAAAGAAAAATAAAAAGAAAAAAAGAAAAGAAAAGAAGATATATCATGTGAAAACATAACAGAAGAAGGAGAGAAAGAAAAAGAAAAGAAAAAAGAAAAGAAAAAGAGTCACGTGGACTCATAAAGAAAAAGGAAAAGAAAAACAAAGAGAATGTGAGGTGAGAAGTTCGAAGAGAGAGAAGAAGAGAAAAGTGAAGAAAGGCTACAACAGTAAACATACCGGCGAGTTCGAAGCTACAACGGCGAGTTTGAAGTTCCGGTCGAGTCAAGGTGAGTTATCGCCTTTTCTCCTCTTCTTCTTTTCTTCTCTTCTCCTCTTCGAACTCTAGGGTTTGAGAATCTAGGGTTTAGAGCCTCCGTGTCCGAGTGAACTTTGCCGAATCCGACACGTATTTCGTACCGGTGTCGGTGTCGTTTCGTACCGACACCGGTATATGGCAAAATTTGCCAAGTCCGGAACAGAGGTGTTAGATAACTAATATGGTAATAGTGGGTTCATGCCAAAAATAGAAAGTCTTAAAACTAATTTAGGACAAATAGAATGAAATATGTTCAGAGAAATATGTTCAGACTATTTTGGAATGAAGGGAATAGGAGATTGTGTCCACCAAACCCTGAATTGGCAAAGCAACGGCTAGTTTTTTTCACACTGAATAAGCAGTTACAGACATATTAGTCGGACATTTATCTAGTTTAAGTAATTCTATGTAAATGTGTTTTGTGGACACTTTATCTTTGTTGAAAATGGATATGTTTTTCTAATAGCCAAAAACTGCTTGACTGTTGTGCTGTCTAGAGAATTTCTAACAATACCCGTACAAAGGACCACAAAAAGAGTTGGGAAAATTAAATCTGTCCAGTGATTCTTGACCGGAAGAGTCGCACCTATAATGATCTTCATTCCTCAGGGACAGGACCTATATGATAGAACCTATATGACACTGGAAGAGCTTTCTTTCTTTATTTTTAATCCAAAGTGCAAATAGCTTATATGTATAGGCAATCAAGTAGATGGGTTGAAAGCCACTGTACCCTCACAAGGTGAATTGATTTAGGAAAATGGTAGCAAGAGTTCCACAAGGATCTCTGTAATTATATAATTTCTGTGTCATGGTTGTCATTCATTAGTTTGATTGATCCTGGCTGTATGTTGTAGTTTCAAAGCAAGGACATTACAGTAACAGTTTTGCAGTTTTGCTGCTTTGATTGAACCCACTTTATAGGGGATATTTAAGCAGATCACCCATACCTGTTTTTAAATATTTGATTGGGGGTCACAATTTCTGATTGGATAAAAGGTTTGGCTTACTTAGGGGCAGCATAGAAATGCCCTGGATCCTTCTGCGAGTTGAATGTTGCATCTTATCTCTCACTCTTTTCTTGTTTCATATCTTTCCGTTGTTTTTGTTTCATCCGCACATTTTTATTTCTGCATCTTCATACCTAATCACTATTTCTTCGTTCTTCAATATACTTCTTTCTTCCCCTCTTTAAAGGACTCAATTTTTTGAACTACACTTTACAATTTACATACCTTTCCTTTCAGTTGATACCAGATGCTTCTGGCTTACTCTTATTTGAAAACATTGGGGTTTAGGTGTAATGAGTTAGTGATTGCATCTATCATCATCACCGATAGCCCGTATCATCTTTTTATCAGATGCTATTGCTCTTTATATTCATTCCTATAGCCTCCCCTTGGTCCATGATGTCAAAAAGAACATCATACAATTAGATTTGGGATGTCTTTTTTTATTTTTTTTTGCTTATGTTTGTATGATATTGAGGTAAACTTTCGAAACTTCATTGTGTCATTGTTGTGTGGGTTGTCGCTGCTATGACTTTGTTGAGAACTACTTTATATCTGGGATAAACAATAAAGAAATATTTTTGGAGGACAGCAATGAGGTGTAAACCCTCTATCTAGATGGGAGGTTGGGAACAAAAAGCTATGCTTATATTATTATTTAGAACTCCCATACAAAAGAATCTATAGGTAAATACATAATCACTCAATTAATAGAACCACACATGCTTTTACTTTCAGATTCAAGGAGGGATATTTTATAGAATTCTAACAAAAAATCGTTTTTTTGGAGTGGTTAGGACATAAGGTGTCCCTTTTATAAAGAATCCTCTCCTTCCAAGTACATTGCCATGTAGTTAGTTAACTTCCATGATATTGTAATTCCTTACACAAAACAGAAGTGCCACAAAGGAAGCTCCAGAAGGACCTTTGTTTGAAAAAATGCTTGCTCATATCCTTACCAAGTCAAAACAGTTTCCTGTTTGTAGCTACCAGACAATGAAATATGCTTTGAGAGTAGCCTAGAACCACTTCAACTTTACCATTTCTTCTTGTGTACTTTTCCTTTGCCCATCATCCCCATTATTGTTATACATAAGTTGGAATAGTTTGACTATGATTTCGCATGGCATAACAATGAGGGTGGTAAATGGCAGTGGCGTATCCAGGAATTACGGGATGGGGGTACGGATGAGAAAAAATCAAATAAAACAAAATACAATACTTGAGTTGATTTACGAATAAAAATTCAAATCAAAATACAATGCCAATATCAATTAATGATTCAAATTATAACTAATTTAAAACGACAAAAATACATAAGTTTCAAATAAATAAAAATTACAAGTGCATCCGACAATATTAATTCCAAAGTTTCTTGTTTCAAATCTAATATAAGTAAACATATTATTAGATATTAATTCCAAAGTTTCTTGTTTCAAATTACATTTCACAACATCTAATTCCAAATTCAACTAATTTCAATTCACAAACTCTATTTCAATTTTACAATTTCTAATCTCTAATTTGAATTCAAGTAATCTCAATTTCAATTCAAGTAATCTCAATTTCAATTCAAGTAATCTCTAATTTCAATTCAAGTAATCTCTTATTTCAATTCAAGTAATCTCAATTCCATATTTCACAATTGCACAATATTTAAATTTCATTTTCATAATTTCTTATTTCAATTCAGAATATCAATTCACATCAAAATTAGAAGTCTGTAATTTATAAATTAGCAGAAATAATAAAAAAATGAAAAAAATGAAAGTGGCAACCTGAGTTTTGGCCTTCTGCCTTCTTCTAGCGAGTGTGGCGAACTGGCTGAGTGGCGACCCACGACTGCCGTTTTGGCCTGAGGGCTCCGGCAAAGTGGCGACCCGCGTAGGTGTTCTGCGTTCTAGCCTCCGGGGTCTGGCAAAGTGGCAACAAAAAGGAACAAATGGTCCGGCAGAGGCGAAAAAGAAAGAAAGAGAGAGAAGAAAAAGTATGAGGCCATGAGGGAGAGGGAGAGAGAAATGTTATATTGACCAGAGGAGAGAGAAAGAAAGGAACGCGTGATACTAAGGAGCGTCTGTCAGTCTTCAGTCTTGGGCAGCATATTTTTGCTTTCATTTCCTTCAACTTTTTTTTTGAAAATGGGGGTACAGTTGTACCCCTGTAAATCTGCCACTGGTAAATGGAGATCTCGGCACTATACCTTATCTCTACAAAACGATTTGGTTTTAGAGATTTTCTAATGAAGAGGATTCCTCAATGGAGAATGATTGAAAGATTTGGTTGGTGGGGTAGTTTTTCCTCTTAGCTTCATGAATCATGATGCTGATGTCCGGAGGCTGTTTCATGCTGCTTATTAAGTCTGGGATTTAAAGAAAAAAGTGGCCCAAGAATACTCTTTCAGTATGTTTTTGTGGTGAATTAACCTTGAAGGAATGTGGTTGCTTGAGAGTGAGGGACATAGGGATAGGCACTTGCAAACTCGAACAAGAGGGGGAGTTGTCAAACAAGTGGGGATGGAAATTCCCGGAATGGGACCAAAAAGTACTATTTGAACATTAGTATAGAAAAGTCAATACAAATCTTTTAGTAGGGTAACATCCGCCGAGGAAGTGATGATGGGTTGAGTTGATGTTGGAATGGTTCTTAAACATGTTCTGACTTATCCTTCTCTAGCCCGCTCAGGTAAGAGGTAGATTTAAGTATTTTGCGTCCAAAAACGTGAGATATATGAATTGGATATCACTTTATGAGGGAAGACATGTTAGGGCCTTCGGTCTCTAGAGAATAAATCCACATTGGTCTCATAGCTAGTGGAAAAATGTGGTTACTCAGGAGGGAGAGATACTTGACAAAAAAATGGGTTATAATAACATCACTACTCCCTCAATTTCATAGTTGTCATTTTTGTTTTATCTTTGGATGTCCCTAATTGGCTGTCATGTTTCTAAAGCCCTTGTCCCTTCCCATATCGTGTGTCAGTCTCAGTCCTTACCATGTGTATTAGAATGTGTTTCCATAGCCAATGGCTTGTATAGCCTGTTTTGTCTACCGCACTTCCGTTACTTTTCATGGGAACACCATGAGGCACCATGAAAGCAGTTATAAATGAATAATCTATTTGGCTGAATTTTCTATCTGCTTTGTCTCTCTCTCTCCGTCCAGTTTTTAATAACCCAGGGGTTTGTAGTGATTGTTATACAATGAACTACTGGAGGGGATGATGGTTCATTGTGTTGAATATTCCTAATATGCTCGTCCATTTCTATTTGCTGTGTTTGATTTGTCTTGCTTGGATGCTTCTAACAGGTTCGATTTCTCACCAAAATATATCATCCCAACATTGACAAGGTAAGGAGGGCCTTTTCTTGTAGCTTGTGTTTTCTCCCTTTGAAGTTTTCCTGGAGTGAAATATGATTCTTTGTGGCAGCTAGGGAGGATATGCCTTGATATTCTCAAAGATAAATGGAGTCCTGCTCTCCAGATACGGACTGTACTCTTGAGGTAATTTTTTTTTGTGTTTCTTCCGAAAATAATATGAAATTATCAGCCTTCAGGTTCCCCCATATCTTTGAGTGGTACAGCATTGCAATGTAAGCCCCCCTTCCACCGTCTTTAAATCTTTTAATTGTGTGTTTGGCAATGGGAATTTTGAGGGAAGGAGAGGGGAGGGAAGAGTGGGGGATCTCTTCTTATTTGGATTAGGAAAGGGAAAGGGAAAGGGAAAGGGAAAGGGGAAGGAGAGGGAATCTTAGGGATCCGTTTTCTTTCCTTGTTGATAAGAAAAACTCACTATTAAAAAGATTTGGAAGGAAAATGGGGGCTCATTCCTTTCCCCCTCACCAGCCTCCTCATTCACATCCTCTCCATCGATTCTGCTTTCTTTGATGATTGTTTAACCAAGCACGATAAAATGATGTAATCACCTGTTCTTGGTACCACCACTAACACATCATGGGTGTAATATCCTGGGGAACTAGGGGAATATCTTGTTTGTATCTTGAAGTATCTCTAGGGGAGTACCCTTCTAATCATCATGTCTTAGAAGTCAAAGTGTAATGAGTTGTAAGAATTTTTTCTGATATAAAATTGTCCTGTATATTATTTGTGCTTCATCTGTGCGTTGCTACCAATTAGTAACTTATTATGATTATTAATTATGTTATATACTTATTTCTATATGTTATTGCAGTATTCAAGCACTGCTGAGTGCTCCAAACCCTGATGATCCTCTGTCTGAGAATATTGCTAAGCATTGGAAAATGGATGAGGCAGAAGCTGTTGAAACTGGTGAGTCATCAAATATTCTTTCGATGGCCCATTTGGTAGACCGTAGGCGGTCCAAAATGGCAGTGATGGCAATGAAATCATGTGTAATTTGCACGGAAGATTTCCTTTCCACCTCTAAATCGGTAGTCGATTGTAATGGAATTTATAAAGAAAATCATGAGCTCATGGGTGAACAAGCATTACCATGGTCCTTGACAAGATACTTTTAATACAAAACTTCATACTTCACTTTTTCGTAATTGCACCATTTGCATTTTTACATTATTCACAAATTCCTTTTGACCTTTTTCCGTATTATATGCAAGGAAAAAAAAATCTAGTCATGTATGATCTTGTTAGATTCGTCTCGATATTTAGTATCAAAATATATATTTGTTATAATTTTTTCAAAAGCACAATCAAAGATATGAATGATTTAAACTCCAAATAGTGCAATTTCAAAAAAAAAACGGAGGGTGTATAAATTTATTATTAGTTACCATCTTTTGAACTAGTCAAGTATATCGTTCTGGAGCTCTGATTGAAGTTGCCTTTTGTTTATTTGCAGCAAAAGAATGGACTCGTCTATATGCAAGTGGGGCTTAATGACATGGCGAGAACTTTTTGCCCTCTTCAAATAACAATTGTGTGATGTTTGTTATCTGACTGAATTGTATACCAAGCTGCTGGCTGGAAAATGAATTTCAAGTGATAATCTAGGAGAAATGATGATCAAATGTGAGTATAAGATAGCATAAGTTTCTGTGGTCTTATTTATCTTCTCTACCCTGTCGAATTCATCCTAGAAATGTATAAATTGACGTTTTGCTTACATTTTTGTGTTGCATATCCGGACTGCTTTCTTGTTCTAATAGATTGAAAATTGGAAACTGAAATGTTTCAGTTATAAGTATGTAACCATCATGCAAAAATTTATATTTTAAGCTTTTTGATGATCCTTGAAGGTGAGTTCAAGGTGAATCTTGGCGTGTAAAGTGGGCCTATTCAAGGAGAAATTGTAATAAATTATATTTCAATTAAATAGAGAGGGAAAAAGAATCGCGTGAAATTGAGAGATGGGTTTGGATTTGGGAGATTAGCTAAGAATTGAAGACAGAGAAAAAAGAATGTATTATTTCTCTCTTTTTGTCATCGTTCATGTGGTTGTTTAGAGTTTTGAGAGAAAACATTAGTTAGAGATAAGAACTTTTGTTTTTTGGTTTGTTTCACTATGAGTAAATATTTATTCCCAAAATGTCGTTGCACGCATACATAAAAAGGCTAGTATATATATACATATATATATATATACATATATATATACATACATATATATATATACATATATATATACATACATATATATATAATATATATATATATATATATATATATATATATATATATATATAACCAAGTAGTACTTGGTCTAGTAGTAAGGAGAGTATTATTCCAACTTCAAAATTGGGAGTTCAATTCCCACTAGAGGCACTTTGAGAGTAGGGATTTTCCTTACCCTTTCCCCTTACTATCAAGTGTTTGTCCCATTAAGACCCGAGTGGGGTCCGAGCCACTTCTTACCAAAAAAAATAAATAAAATAATCATGGCTGTTAAAAAAGAAAGAAAATCAAATAGTTTGCATAAATACACATTAATCATTTTTTTAGTTTTTTTAGGACCAATATATCATTTGTACATGGTAGATTTGAGCACCGAAGTTGCACTACGTGCCGATCATTACGGGATTGGAATCCACTTATGGATCCAAACCATCGTAATTCGATCTATGTCTCACCCTAAATGGGCAATTCCATTAGGGAAGAAAAGGAAATAAATTATGAATGATTCATCTTTAGAATCAAATAAATCTATTGGAAAATGAGGTAATCGCTCTAATTAGTAATTGAAACAGGATTAAAATAATCACTCCAATTAGTGATTGAAATGAAAGATTAAGATAATCACCTTAATTAGTGATTAGAATGGAAAAGATAATCACCTCAATAGTGATTAAAATGAAGGTTAGAAAATAATCACCCTAATTAATGATTATTCTAGGTTTAAGATAATCACCTTAATTACTGATTAAAGGAAGGAAAGATAATCACCTCAATAGTGATCAAAATGAAGGTTAAAAAATAATCACCTTAATTAATGATTATTCAAGGTTTAAGATAATAACCTTAATTAGTGATTAAAGGAAGGAAAAATAATCACCTCAATTAATGATCAAAATGAAGGTTAGGAAATAATCACCTTAATTAGTGATTATTCAAGGTTTAATATAATTGTCTTAATTAGTGATTAAATATGATGAAAGGTTAATATAATCACCTAATTACTGATAAATTCAGATCTAAGATATAATCACCTAATTAGTGATAAATTAAGATATAAGATAATCACCCTAATTAGTGATTAAAAGTCTGATGATGAAAGGCTAAGATAATCACCCTAATTAGTGATTAAATATGATGGAAGGTTAAGATAATCACTCTGATTACTGATTAATCAAGATCTAACATAATCACCCTACACTAGTAGAGAAATACAAATTTGCGTCAGTCTATGGGTGTCACATGCTAGAAGCAACGACGCAAATAGCCTATTTGCGTCGCACATTAGAGAACGTGCGACACACAAAATGATAGCAGATGGGTGGTAGAGTAATTTGCGTCGAACGAGGTTGAGAATGCGACGTAGATGACGAACATAGTTTGCGACTTTGCGTCAGACACAACTACACTACAATGCACATGGCTGGATCAAGTGATTTTTGTCACATGCTTAGGGGGATGCGACGCAGATCGTTTTCGTCTAATAGGTCATGAGTTAAACAAAAAAACTAAAAAGTTGTGTCGCGTGGGCTATGTGTGCGACGCAGATAAGCCCGCATATAAAAGCCCACTTTTAATTCCCAATTTGCCTCAGCCGTTTTCCATCTCTAACCTTATATCACTCCATTTTCTCAAACCCGTTCGCCTTCATCCTTCAACTATCATCTTTCATCTCTCATATCTCTCGACTCTCATATCTCATCTATCTCAACTCTCATCAACAAGAACACCAACAACCGAAGATTTCTCAACAATTTTTCGGTGACACAGAGGAGGAGACATGCGTGCAACAAAATTGAGGAGCAATTTTCCGTTGAGAAACGATTTGCAAAAAAATCATACGATTTTTTGCCATTCTCGTCTCCCTTCTTTCTTATCTCATTCTCTCTACTCCAACTCCGGTAATTCTCTTCATTTTTTTTGCCATTTTCAAACATCTGATTTCTCCAAAATCGACAATGTCGACAAGAAGATTGAAGAACACATCGAAATCTATCTCGTCGGTGAAGATTGAAGGAGTTGACGGTGTGGACATGAATGTTTAGTGTTCTTCATGTGTTAGATTTGATTTTCATTTCTGGGTTCCATTTTTTTTCATTTTGTTTTATTGTATTTTGAGTCTGAGTTCTTTTTGTATTTTGTTTATTGTATTTCGTTTTTTTCTATGTTTTTGTGTTAGATCTGTATATTTTTCATATTTATCATCATCTCTATATTTTTCATTAATTGATTGATATAAGAAATATTTACAAAGAAACTATTATTACAATAATATGTATAAATTCTATGTTCTATACAAATCTTCAATCATGATCTTCACCATGATGCTCCTTGATCTTCATCTCCTTGAATGGGCTTTGGAATTCATGTTTATTTGTAAACTTGTGAAAGATAAAAATTAATTAACTTCTTTAATTTGATTTTTATGATGATTTTTTTATTGAATTTTTTTTTCACTTAATAAGAATGAATCGTTTTAAGAGAAACTTAAAATTTAATGAATTTTAATTAATATTTTTCGTGGGTTGAAAAGAAAACATTTTTTATGGAACTTGAGTTGATCACTTTGTTTCATTTTCTACATTGCACTTTTGTTCTTGTACTGACTTATAAAATTCATAACTCTCTATGTAGAGCTTTGTTATTTCACTAGGAACAATACAAGAGGGGGGGGGTGAATTGTATGTGTAGAAATAAATGTACCTTTTTTTTTTTCGGAATTTTAAACTTGAACAAAGAAACAAGCTAAAGGAACACAAGAGATTTTCACGAGGAAAAACTTCTTGTGCCCAACAAGAAGACTTAACCTCGACCACTAGGGATTTTAAACTCAAGTCTTTCACTAATTAGGCCAAACACTTTGTTACAACCTAATTCTACTCACGGGCCACACCTTGAGTTCCTAAACTCAAGAACCTGAACAACTGTTCCCTTAACTGTTCCCTTAACGGGATAAAAAAAGGTGAAAAAACCCGTCCTGAGAAACCGCCCGGTTGATTGGGCGAAATCCGCCCGGTCGGGCGACGGTGATTGAGAGTTACGACAGAAAATCTAAATCCACCCGGCCGAGCGCGTAAGCGATTTTGGCTCCTTTCTCGCCCGGTTGACCGGGCTAACATGCCTTGCATCTTGGTGAAATTTTAATTTCGCCCGGTCGACCGGGCGAGAAAACTGCGATTTGGCGTCAACTTGCGTAGGCGGTATCTCTTAAAACAGAAGTCGGATTGGGACGTGTGACCTATCATTGGAAAACCCTTGAAGTTTAGTTTCCAACCCAACTGGAATTTCTTGATTATCAATTTGCTATCAGAAGTTTAGGTCAAAATAGTGAACATGTGCCAGTTTTGACACTTCGTTCACTAACTCTTTGCTTCATTCTAACTCGAAATTATCCTGATTTGATGCATTGTGATCCTTGTGCAAGATATCTTCATCTTCAATGATCAATAGGCTTGATTTTAGGTAATCATAATCAATTTGCATCAAAGTAACCTGAAAATGATCAAAACACGCAAACGGAGAGTAGTAGAGCACAACTTACGTAATTCATTCCATTATGCACCTAAATGCTCTAAAAGGAGTTCTAAATACACTATATATAAATGTGACATATCAAACTCCCCCAAGTTAAGCCTTTGCTTGTCCTCAAGCAAACAATACATGAACATGAATATGATTGCTTCACTCCTTTCTATATAAAAACAGAGATGAAAATCTTTTGTAAAGCTCATAAATCATTCAAGCAGGCACAATTCAAGTTCAACTGTTCAGATTACTCTATTCACCAATCGTCAAAATAAGCAATCAAATGCGGTTGTCTTATATGACATGCAAATCTCGAAAAGGCACTCATTAGGGTGTCACAGCTCTCTACATTTTTGTGGCAGACAAAAGATGTGCCCGATCACTCACCATCCCAACCATAAAAACCCTTCCCACTCACACTCTCATGTGTTTAGAAAAGTAATAATGCCACTCAACCTAATCATGTCGACTCAAGTAGCGAACGTACTCTTTAACCTTGACAAACTGACTCCACATCAATCCAATAAACAATGTAAGCACAAGCTCAAGAGGACTTTTTCAGGGTTGTAATGGGGCTTAGGTAAGGGTAGGGAATATGTATAGGAAATGTGGTGGAATAACCAAGAATGGGGAAGAAAAAGTCACTAGAAGCATCAACCAAAACATAGCTAATAACAATATCCCAACACTATGAATCAATAAAATCTCCGATAAACCCATCCTTGAAGCAATGTAATGAATTTTTCTTTGCAAGCAATTGTGGAGGAAAGAATTTTTAACCCTTTGTTTATTTTTTCAATCTTTTTTTTCTTTGCATCTTTTCGATCCAACAATCACATTTATTTCACTTTGCTTATTCTTTTCTTTTTCTTAAACTTTGAACCTTACAAAATACAATCAACTCCATCCGAAGTAACTCACAAAAACCATTTTAGATACTAACTTAGACAGATGCTCCCCCAAGCTAGGCTTGAGATTAATATCAAAATAAGGGCCATGGACATGTAATGAGGTTTAGTAACATGAAGTAGTCATTAGGCTCAGCGGGGCTAAGGAGGATAATAGTATATAAAAAAAATCACTCCGAGGTTCGAGAATCAGACAAAAGAATGCCTCTATCATAGCAATTGCCACAAGTCATCACATATCAATAAGTACATTATCAACGTCAAGACCAGTCAGCTAATGAGGAACTAACACACAAGAACATAATGGATATAGAAATAAATCCATGGGCAAGAATGAATCCTCACAGTCTAACCCGTTCAAGCATGCAGTCAAGATAAGCGCGTTATCGTCAAAACTCACTTAAAGTCAAGGCATTTAAAGTTCACATTCAGCATCACAATCTCAAGTGCCCAGCTATCCAGATAAAGAGCCCAAATATACTTTCAAAGAACATCATGGGGCACAGGGAAGCAATCAACCAATCCAGTCAAATCGTATTTTTGGTATTTTTTCAGCAATCTTTGTTTTTTTTTTGTTTGAAAGCAAATAAATCTGGCCTAAGAAAGCAAAAAATCTACACTAAAAGGTAGTAAAAGAGAGAGAAAATACATACAAAAATCCTCCCCAAGCTGAACGTGGCAATGTCCTCAGTGCGCAAGATGAACTATAGGACGATGCTCAGAAGAAAAATTAATGTTCGGACTCTCCCGCTTTCTCACTCTCTAAAAGGGAAAAAATGAAAAAAAAAGAAGAGATAAGAGAAAAAAAAACTACGGGTTGCCTCCCGCACAACGCTGGTTTATAAAGGTCCCGCACGACCATATTACCTCCTCAATCTCCAATCGGGGGGGCTTGGCAATGATTTCCCCCTCATCAAACATTTTCCTCCTTATAAGACTGCCACTTTGGCTTGCAGTTAGGCATGTTACCTCGGGTGCATAGGTAGAATGCACATTTTCCATAATCGCCTATCTTTTTCCCTTTTCAACCTGAGGTCCCTCCAAATCGATAATGCAGGCATCAACTTCAGCATTGATGCCTGAGGAAACATCCATAGTAAGTGCAACCTCTAGAGGGTCCGCAGAAAGCATCTGCGGAAGTGCAGATAGAACAGTCTCCTCAAGAATATACATCCTGCAGCAAGTTTGCTCAAGCATTGGAGACTTAACAGCATTGGTTAGTTTAAAAGTGACATTATCATCACGAACACTCAAATTAATGACCCAGACTTGACATCTATAACAACACCAGCAGTACACAAAAATGGCCTACCAAGAATAATAGGAATTTGGGTATCCTCCTCCATATCAAGCACAACAAAATCAACAGGAATATAAAACTTTCCCACCCTGACAGGGACGTCTTCTAAAACACCATGAGGGTTTTTTATAGAACGATCAGCCATTTGCAAAGTAATTTGAGTGCACTTAAGTGCTCCCATATTCAGTTTCTTAAAAACAGACAAAGGCATGACAGACACGAAGCACCTAAATCACACAATGCCTTATCTATAAATAATGCACCTACATGGCAAGGGATGGAAAAACTACCAGGATCCTTCAACTTAGGTGGGGTTCTATTTTGTAAAACAGCACTACACTCTTCAGTTAGAGCGACTCGATCTACCCCACCAAAGTCTTTCTTTTTAGTAATCATGTTTTTCAAAAACTTAGCATAAACAGGCACTTGAGAAATAAGTTCAGTAAAAGGAATTGTTACCTCAAGGTTCTTGACCATAGTCAAGAACTTACCAAGTTGTTGATCGACCTTCGACTTCTGCATCCTATGGGGAAAAGGTAGCCTTGGTGAAATAGGCGTTTCAGAAACCTTTTCCTTTCGCTTTCGTGTCATCTTCCTTAGCTAGTTCAACGTCAGACATCGAACTCTTCTCCGTTTCTTCCTCTACCACCTCTTTCTCCTTGCTAGGAGCATCATCATCAATGGGCATGGGAGGAGCATCATAAACAGTGCCGCTCGAAGTGTAACGGCATTGACAGTCTCCTTAGGGATGGGTTGCCCCGGCAGATGACCTGGTTGCCTCTGTGCATTATTTTCGGCCACTTGAGCAAGTTGAGTCTCCAAGTGTTTGGTAGTGTTCTTCAACTCCTTGATGCTCTCCTCATGATTTTTCTGCATAGAAACCATCATTTTCATTAGATCAGACATAGTGGGTTCTTGAGAGCTGGCATTTTGAGAAGCCTACTGCTGATAGCCTTGGTGTGAAGGCCTAATGAAACTAGGAGGGGGGTTTTGAGGAGCCCCTTGATAATACTGTTGTTTAGCAGCATGTTGTGGTGGGTTTTGGTGAGGTGGTTGGTAGGAAGATTATGGTGGAGGTTGAGGATTCTGAACATTGTTGTTCTTGTAGGAAAAATTAGGATGATCTCTCCAACCTAGGTTGTAAGTGTTAGAGTAGGGGTTGTGTGGAGGTCGCTGCTGGAAAGCATTTGCAAACTCCATCTGATTCGACTCACGGTGATTGTAGCAACAATCATGACCAAAGTGGCCTTGACACCACACACCTCACAAAAGGATGAAGTAATAGGAGCCATGGAAGACATCGCATTAATACTCATAGGAGGAGTACTAGACTGCAAAGATTTCAGTGAGTCCATCTTCATGCTCAACTGGGCTACTTATGAAGAGAACAAGGCATATGCATCAGCATCCAACTTTTTCTTTGTAATAGTCCTGGAAGAACTATGATCATTCGCTGCTAAATTGGCTAGAAAATTATACCCTTCATCCACCTCCTTATCTAAGAAGACTCCCCCTGCAGATGAATCAATTGTACTCTTGATATGGGGTTGTAGACCATTGTAGAATGCTTAGGTGATGAACCACTTGTCCAAATTGTGGTGTGGGCATTCTCTCTACATATCCTTGAACCTATTTCATGCTTCCTTCAGTGTTTCATCGGGTTCTTGTTGGAAGGTAGCAAGCTTATGTCTTATATCTACAGTCTTGGTGGGAGGGTAGTACTTTTTCACGAATGCGTCAGATATAGCAGTCCACTTAGTTTCATTAACATTGTCCAGCCATTTATGTGCCTGGTCCTTTAATGAAAATTCGAATACCATGACCTTCAAATGATCAGGAGTGACCCCTTGGTGCTTAACGGTACGACTAGGGCTGGCAATGATGCGAGTCGAGCTCGAGTTTGACTAAACTTGACTCGAACTCGAAAACTCATACTCAAACTCGACTCGACTCGAAAACTCGCGAGTTTCAAATTTTCAAGCTCGAACTTGAACTCGAAACCTAAACTCGAACTCGAACTCGAGCTCGAACTCGTTTTAAGCTCGAACTCGAACTCGTTTCAAGCTTGAACTCGAACTCGTTTCCAGCTCGAACTCGTTTCAAGCTCGAACTGGTTTCAAGCTCGAACTCGAACTCATTTCAAGCTGAACTCAAACTCGTTTCAAACTTTTTGGTCATTTGATATAGTTCTATTTTTTATAGAAGAAATTCTTTACTTTGCTCTTTGGTCATTTTATACACTTTTTTTCATTTTTTCAAAAAAGAAAAGTACAAGTATTTTTATAGGAAAAAATAAAGTTAAAATTTCTTAAAATTAGTAAAAGTGTATATATATATATATATATATATATATATATATATATATATATATATATATATATATATATATATATATATATATATTAAATTTTATCGAGTATCTCACGAGTTTCTCGAGTCGAGTATTGAGTTGCTCGACTCGACTCGTTAACCTGTCGAGTCGAGTTCGAGCTCACTCGAGTCGAGCTTTGACCGAGCTTTGACCGAACCGAGTTCGAGTAGCTCACGAGTTGTCTCAACTCATTGCCACCTCTAGGTACGACAGAGTTGTTGAAACCGTTGTAAATGATTTGCAGGGTCTTCAGATGGATGCCCGCCAAACTGATTCTGTTGGATCAAATTAATGAGAGCAGGCTTGATTTCGAAGTTGGCTGCATGTATATCAGGCATAGTATGGCCTGTGGGAACATTGCCAGGAGAAGGTACCCCATAAGACTTCGATGACTTAGGAGGCATGGTTGGTTCTGTTGGATCTTCCGTGGTTTTTCCCTGATTAGCAGACTGCTTTTTCTTCTTTGTGTTTTCTTGAGTTGCCGGAGGGTTTTCTCAAGATTAGGATCAGTTGGAACTGGAGTACCTGTTCTTTTAGACCTAGGCATAAAAGAAACAAAAAAAAATGTGCAGTGAGATGGCCTCAATTGGAACTTGAAGTTCCAATGAGATAGCAGAAATAGTTCAAATAATTAATCAGAAACCTATAGAAACTAGCCGTCTCCCCGGCAACGGCGTCAAAACTTGATGGGTTTTAAAATATACCGCAAGTACACGGTGTCTGTTTAGCAGAAACTGGCAAATTCGGGTCGATCCATAGGGAGAGGAGTTCTACAGATTTATGGTCAATTATTTAACTACTTCAAGAGAGAAAATTGATTGAAGAATTAATAATTAAACTAGATTAAACTAGAACACAAAATGATATAAGTTTATCAAATAATTAAGAAACCTAGGGCAATTAATTGGTCCACCATGCTTATACCAATCTAATCACTACAATATAGTTCAACAATACTTGGATTGAGGTTCGAATAATTAGAGTATTTCGTTAATCCTTAGTCAGGCATTAACAACTCTTAGATTAACATATGCCAGTATGGTCGCTCAACATAATCAAATCTACCTATTGTAACAAGCCTCTAATGAATACGATCTTTCGATTCTAATTCTTATCAACTAAACATAACTCATGATATTGCGCAATTACATGAATTAAACAAGCATAACAAATCAATAAGAATTATTCTAATTCAATCCAATGATTGAAGAACATCAAACCACAATAAAAAAAGGTATAAACATGGTTTCCCTCTCTAAGCCCTAAAAATATATTACTCACTCATGATAATAATAATAAACTCAATAAACATGATCAAAGTAAAAGAATTCATTAAATTAAAGAAAGTAAAGAGGAATACCGAATGATTAAAGAACAATGAAAAGGAAATCAACAATCTCTATAATCTTCAAATGTAAAAGTTCATACAAAACTAGAGAGAGAAAAACTAAGTGTTTGGCCCTAAGAACGTAGAAAATAAGATAGATCTAATCGAAAATACTAAAAACCTATTTATACTTTTTACAAAACGGGCTAAAAAAAGGTGAAAAAACCCGTCCCGAAAAACCACCCGGTCGGGCGACGGTGATTGAGAGTTACGGCAGAAAAGCTAAATCCGCCCGCTCGGGCACGCAAGTGATTTTGGCTCTTTTCTATCCCGGTTGACCGGGCTAACATGCCTTGCATCTCGGTGAATTTTTAATTTCGCTCGGTCGGGCAAAACCTCCCGGTCGACCGGGCGAGAAAATTGCGATTTTGCGTCAACTTGCGAAGGCTGTATCTCTCAAAACAGAAGTCGGATTGGGCGTGTGACCTATAATTGGAAAGCCCTTGAAGTCTAGTTTCCAACCCAACCGGAATTTCTTAATTATCAATTTTCTATCAGAAGTTATGGTCAAAATAGCGAACAGGTGTTAGTTTTGACACTTCGTTCAGTAACTCTTTGCTTCATTTTAACTCGAAATTGTCCCAAATGGATGCATTGTGATCCTTGTGCAAGATATCTTCATCTTCAGTGATTAATAGGCTTGATCTTAGGTAATCATAATCAATTTACATCAAAGTAACCTAAAAATGATCAAAACACGCAAACGGGGAGTAGTAGAGCACAACTTACGTAATTCATTCCATTATGCACCCAAATGCTCTAAAAGGAGTTCTAAATGGAATCAAAATGCATCTAAAAACTATATATAAATGTGACATATCAATGACATTCTTCGAGTTAATTTTAATTTTAGCATTTTTCACTATTGAATTTAACAACATTTCCCTTATCGCAGACTGGGAAATACTTAACAGATTATGTTTTAAACCTTCAACTAAAAATACATTATCAATTGGAATGTGATTGTGACTTACCAACCTTACCCATGGCAACTATGTTACCTTTCTTATTGTCATCAAAAGTCACATTTCCACCTTCATAGGTTGAGGATGAGAGAAACTTAGATTTGTCTCCTGTCATATGCTTAGAACAACCACTATCAAGATACTAAGTGTTGTTCCCCCTCACTCCAACCTGCAAAAATTAACTAGTTGTTAGTTGTAGGAACCCCTTATTTCGTGGGTTCTTGTTCTTGACTAGGACTTGATTTGACAACCCATTTCTTGTTACTCATCTTCACATTTTTGCCAATAATTACAGTTCTTAGTTGACATTGATTTATGTAATGACCTATCCTACCATAGTACATGCAAATTTTATCACTAGGTAGGTCAACATATTTCTTGTTCTTGTTCCTTTTCTTGTAGTTTTCAAAACCAAAACCTTCTTTTCTTTTAGTATGTGGTCTCTCAATCCATTTAGGAACAACCATCGTTTTGCCTCTGTTCCTTGCAACAACCAGTCCCTTCTTGAGATTACAAATTTGTTCCTTTAAAACATTTTTCTCTTTATTCAAATTTACGATCTTAGATCTGTAACCTTTCAAAGGGGTTGATCTAATATCAAAGGAACTTAAAACAGGGACAAATTCCTTTAAGTGTGAAATTTCTAAATTAATCAGATAATTTTCATTCTTCGCACTCTCATATGATTCCTTGATTTTTAAATTTTTATCAAACAAATCAAAGAACCTAGTTTCAACATCATCTCATTTTCTTAAGCCATTCATATGTTTTTACAAACTTTAAGAGCTTGTTAAGTTTGTTCACGTTTTTCACGTTCATCTCTACATTCAAGAATTGTATCATAAAGAAGATCATAAATTTCAGGTCTAGTTTTGCCATCTAAGTCTGATTCAAGTCCATGTTGGCGTACCTCAACGTTTTCTTCATCTTCTTTTTCGTCAGTGTTTGCCATGAGGCAAAGATTTGCAATTTCTTTAGTTTTTCGTTCTTCTTTCTCTTCTGTCTCTAAATCTCCCCAAGCAGCTATCATTGCCTTTCGAGATTGCCTTAGAGAAAGGTCTGCTTTGTTTCCTTGTTCCTTGCAGAAGCGTTCCTTGTTCCTTTCTTTGGTTTTATCATTTTCCAAAGTGGACATTCCTTGATGAAGTGATTGTACTACCACATTTATGACAAGCAGTTTTGTTAGAAAACTTTTTAGTTTTACCTTTGAATTCCTTCTTCATGTTCCTATACATCTTTCAAATTTTCGAACCATAGAGCTGCTTCCTTTCTTCTGAGTCAGAGTCATCTTCATCATCTGCTTTGAGGGCAATGGATTTTGACTTAGAGCTTCACCATATTCAGTATCAAGGTGAAGCTCATGAGTCATAAGTGATCCAGCTGGCTGTTCCAAGTTGAACTTAGTGAAGTCTTTTGTTTCTTGTAAAGCAGTGACCTTAGCCATCCATCTATCCTTAGGAAGACTCCTAAGAACTTTTCGAACCTTTCCTCTAGATGAAATAAACTTCCAAGAGAAGCTAACTCATTAATAATGTTAGTAAAACGAGTAAACATCTCTTGATGCTTTCCTTAGTCTTCATGGAGAACATTCATATTGATTCTAGTAAATCAATTTTAGATCTTTTGACTTCATTAGTTCCTTCATGGTTACTTCTAGTAAATCCCATATTTGCTTTGCGGATTTGCATCCCATATCCTATTGTGTTCAGGGGTCCAAGTCCACAATGAACAATTTAAAGCCATGCATTTACTTCTATTTTTCAAAATCACTTTGTCATTTCAAAGAAGGGTTTTAGATTACCTCATTTTTTCATTAGTAGTTGTGACCTCAAATCACCAACTTCAATGACTCTCCATACCTGGTAGTTTTCAGCCTTGATGAAATCTCCATTGGTTCTTCCAGTAGGATAGAACTTCCATTGAACATGGAGGCCTTTGCATAAGTAACCTTCCTCAAGTTTCTCGTGGTATTCATTGTTCCTTGGATCTTTTTCTAATAGGGTTTCCTATCTTTGTGAGTTCGCTCTGATACCAATTTTATTTCACTAGGAACATACAAGAGGAGGGGGGTAATTGTATGTGTAGAAATAAACGTAACTTTTTGGAAATTTAAACTTAAGAAAAAACAAGCTAAAGGAACACAAGGGATTTTTACGAGGAAAAACTTCTTGGGCCCAACAAGAAGAAACAACCTCGACCACTAGGGATTTTAAATCAACTCTTTCACTAATTAGGCCAAACAACTTTGTTACAACCTAATTCTACTCACGGCCACACTTGAGTTCCTAAACTCAAGTTCCTGAACCACTGTTCCTTAACAGTGTTCCTCTCAACTTCACTGAAGTTTTTCACTTTAACTTGCTTTACTCAAAGCTTCTCTCTTACAGAACTTCACTCAAAGTCCCCTTACCCTAAAAACCAAAATACAATTAATCATTAATAGCTTAGTGGAATAGAGTAAGAAGGTGAAGAACAAATGGCTTTTATGAGAGAATGAAGGCACTGACACTTTACTTAGTTAAACTCACTAAATCACTTGGTCAGACACAAATTGGAACTTAATTAGACATTAGTATTTATAGTGGTAATAACTTAGAACGTGAGATTAAAACATGTATTAGTGGTAGAACCATTATCCCATGATGTTCCTTCCCCAGAGGAACACGTTCCTCAATCATCCCATGATCTCCATGATACTGTTAAACGTGAGAGAGAATTAAGTTACTGCTCCTTAATTTTAGCAACCACTTTAAGCATTAGTTCGAAAATCTGATTTAATTAAAAACATTTTAACTATTAATGCCAAAATAAAATCCTTTGACCAAAAATATTATCTTTAAAATAGTTCCATAAAATATGAAAAGAATTTTTATTATCTTTAGAAAAATAAAATCTTTTCCTTAAAATCAGATTTTTCCTTAAATAAAAACGATTACCTAGAATCTAGGCATAATTTACTCAACTCACATAAATGAACCTTTGTAATGCTTCATCCTAAGTCTAGTTCCTTTTAATAGTTAGTTCCTTTAACTTATTAGTTCAGCGCCAGTTTGTGCATTCCTTACAAAGGAACAAATGATCATTCTCATTTTAAATTGCCATAGTTCCTTACCATTCTTACTCGATCCTGTATAATGGAACTAAAAACAAAAAGCCTCGCTTTAGTTTTCCTGCTCCAATGCTGCTCCAGTACCAAATATTGAAACATATTTACTTAGTCTTCAAAATCCAAACTTGATTTCTTCCTTGACTTAGTATTCTCTTTGTTCCTTTCATTGATACCTTGAAATTCACTCACTTAAACAACTTGTTAGTCCAATACTTAGTTTGCATCTTTGTTCCTTTGTCATCATCAAAACTAGGGGTTCAACAAGCTTGAAACTAAACATGTGATACACCTATGGATAGGTAAGTGAGTTCTTTATGTTGTGTCAAAATTTCACAAGGCTTTAGTGACAACTCGAATTATAGTAAATCTATATGTATATATCTATAACCCAAAGCAAAAACATGTCATGCTACCACATGTACTCCCCCGTCCACGCAATCAAATGATATATTAAACAATAAAAATATGTGTTATATGCCTCGAACGCATAACCTCTCATTTGAGATATAAGTGCATTAACCAACTACTCTACAATCTCATGTTAGCCTTTATATGAAAAAATATATATATTTAAAGACAATATATTTTCTAGTTTTAAGACAATTAAATGAATATATATATATATATATATATATATATATATATATATATATATATATATATATATATATAATACTCATTAAGTTAATGCTAATAATAGCATGTCCTACTCTTTCAGTTTTCTTATTATAAGAAAAAAGTTCTTCAAATTTTTATAAGTTACGTAATTAACACAACTACACCATTTCATTGCATCGGTTATATACTTACACATCAACCTACGTTAAAAGAAGATTTTATATACATATATATATATATATATATATATATATATATATATATATATATAATATATATAATATAATATATATATATAATATATATATATATCATATATATACATATAGGGACCATATCACATGAGAAATGAGAATGAATCTCAACCACACGATTGGATTAGAGTTACAATACTTGTTTATTAGAGTCATACTTCCTTAAAAAAATTTAAGGCCAAAAAAAAATTCAATTTTTTTTTTCAAATATTCTTTTTTTTTGGAGTTACATCACTTTTTCATAAGAGTTATAGCGCGTAAAATTCATTCTCATTTCTCATGTAAGTATGCATTCTCATATGAACTCACTTATATATATATATATACACACACACACACATATACATATACTCTCTTGAAACTGAGGTTATAATGATGAATAATTCATATTATAATTTACTATGTAGAAAGTTTAAAAAGAACTCGAAGATTATTTAATTTCCTAAGCACAATCCAATGCATATAACTCTTTTTTTCCACTTTTCTCAAGTGTTTCATTTAATAATTCAAATTCACATTGATACATGATTGGGGGCATCGCCTAAGCCAATAACTAGTTTTATACTAAAGTCGGTCAAAACAGGACCTTTATCATTTGTTCTTTGAAATCTAACTTATTGAAAATATTTTGACATGAATTTTGGTATGAACATTCTATACACTTTGAAGTACTTGAGTGGAAATTTTCACTTGAAATGGATGTTTTTAAGACCGTTTTTTTTATTAATTTTCTTGATTGAAGAGAAAATTCGTTTTCTGGGATTTAGTGATTTGTATGTATGGTTTTGTAAAAATAAGATTAAATTGTATAAAATTCATATGAACATTTTTTTTATGTTTTTAGAAATCTACTGATGTCTATGTTGATGTTCTTATTTTTACCTAAATGAGTTTATTTTGAACTTTATTAAAAGAACAAGCTTATGTAATATTAGACTTTCACAACCATTTTGTATGATTTTTAGTTAATTGTGCAAAATTTAGCTTTTAGAAATTCCAAAGCCCCATTGCTTAAAACATCTTGAACCTCATAGGAAAAAGATACATCTTAAAAAATTCATATAATACAAACGAAAAAAGAAATAAAATTCGAAATTAAAATTGATTATAATTATAACATCACATTTTTTTTCTTATGGAGATGTTTATGCACAACTTTACTTGAATTGTTTATGAAAACATATTTTTGGTGATGAATAACAAGTTGATTAAGAAATATCACATTAACACATTGTTTTCTAAGAGTCTCCCCATTAGAGTTGACTATTCTAGGTGGGGTGATTTAAGGTTGGGAACCTATTAGGACTTCCAAATACCCAAATCACTGCAAAACTAAAAAAATGATAAGAAGAAACAAAGAAAAAGTTAGTATGTGATTAAGAAGGATAAAGAAAAATAACAAGAAATTGAATTTTACCTTGCTAGCTCAATGATGCACTTCCTTTTTGCAAATTTTTGTACCTTTTTTTTTTTTATTATTTTCTTAATTTCTAAGTGAGTTTCTAAATTTATCTAATTACTAACGTAAACCCCTCTTTTGTGTGTTTCTTTTGATGAAATTCTTTACTTACTAATTATAACTTTTGCTTAGATGGAGAAATTAAGGAGGAGGAAAGTAGTAGAGTTAAGTGAAGTTGTATGAAATTGTTGATGGAAGTTGTTTTTTGTGAGCGAGAAATTGTTTTTGTGAGAAAGAAGTTTTTTTTTTTGAAAATGAAAAAAAGGAGGGTATTTATAGGAAAATCAAGTGATGAAATAGGGTTTAAAAGAAGTAGAAAATCATATTTTTAACCCAAAAAATCTGATTTTTTCCATCCTAATCCACCCTAATGATATCATTCTAATGACCTCACCATAATGACATTATCAAATCTCTTGGAAACACAAATATTCTTATTTTTTGAATTTTCTCATCCATGAGGCATAATCAAATTTTCAAAAAATATTCTTCCTAAAATACATTATAATTCGTAGAATTACATCGAAAAATGTGAAAAAAAAATTGACTAGATTGCTGCGCGAAATGCAGGAACCTGCGCTTGGCACAACTCCGTGTGCTAGGCGCATGGTCCTGCGTCTAGCACAGGGAGTTATTGTGCACTAGGTGCACAATCATGCGTCTGGCCCATTGTTGTGTCTCTGGCGCACAACTCGAATCCGGTGGAAAAAATTTGGATTCTTGCCTCTTACACATGGGATTTGTTTCTTATTCTCACTCCGTTTTTTGATTCTTATTCCTTAACTAATGGATAAAGGATGTGATTGATGGGTAAATAATATATTCTTATTCTTTATTCAATGAACAATGACTTGATATCATAAAACCTGATTCTTGTCAGTTTGGAAAGACGATTAAAATTCCGGTGCCCAATCCCGACTCGTTTTTTCATAAATTCGGAAAACTAACTTGAAATAATTAACGAAAATTCGTCAGATTATTAAAGACGAACATGATCCGTCAACAAATCTTTTTTATTAAAATCGGTGGTTGTCGTTGACTACGATTTTAGAAAGATTATATTTCTAAACCGCGATTGTATGACGAACATGTAAAAAATGGAAAACCACACGATGGAATGAAACTCGCGTTTCGAGACGTGACGTGCCTCTGGCGGGGAGCGCACTCCACGATGTACAAAATTTCTCATGATTCCGTTTCTTTTTTAAAAAAAACTTTATTGGGACATTTTATATATAATAGGGCTTCAAAATTTGGTGTCTACAGAATGTTCGACATTGGTCGAATTTTAGATGAAATGACGACCAATGTTTGAAAAGACACAAAATTTTGACCAGAAAATTTATTTTGAGATAACATATTCTCCATTGAAATAGTCGTCATAAATGTTGTTTTGAAAACATGATTTGCGACTTCTGATGATGCTTTAAGTAGAAAATCGCATTCAATTTTTAAAGATTTTGATATGAGACATTGACGTCGTCTTAGATACAAAATCCCAATTAATTCTCAAAAATGTGACTTTATCGTCGTCTTAAAATAGAAGATTCTACTTAATTTATTAAAAACTTGAAAACGCGACTTCATTGTCATCTTATTTAGAAGACGATCCCAATTAATTTTCTAAGATTTGAAATGCCTGAATCTCAATGTCTGAAAAGTCAATGAAAAGCCTCACTTTGTTGGCAAAACTACTTCCCATGAATTGATCAATTATACTTTCTTCTGACATCCACACATATTTTAAGGACTTCTTTCAACTACGATGTACATCCATTGTCCAAGTACAAGCCTAAGTTATCGAATCAAGCATCCAATAAGCAGGATACGTCTATGCCAGACATACCGGCTTGGGGGATAGTTGTATGGGGGGCTAACTAAGTTCCATACCGGTCCTCATAGATCGAGAAGAATCGTCATGGTCAATGCACTTATTAAAGAACCGTTGACTTTGTCATACCGATTTTATAAGGATACCTTAACGGTACTCCTCCTTGGGCAATTCTCATATGAGCCTGGGCTTGATCCAGTTACTATCTAAATGCGCCTACGGGCCTAAAGATAAGTACCAAAAGAGGATAGAATTGTATCTAAAGAAGATAGAATTGTACGCAACCAATAGGAGCATAGTCCTACTCTAGCAAGGACTCTTGTCCGCTCCTATAAATACCCCGTTGATTTGAGTCATAAGGTACATTCACAATCATTATTATACTCCACTTGAGAGCTACCGATTTACCCATTACTAACTTAGGCATCGGAGGGGCGTTCCTCGGATCAACCCCCGAGGTTAGCTTACGTGTTGTATTTTGCAGGATATCAAACCGGCTTACATAAGGATACCGGTTCACACCCTATCATTTATTCCATACCGGAACACCATTGTATCTAATGATGCTCCATGCAAGAGAGCCACATAAGCTCTCATATTTTCTGTATTTACCGTCGCTCGATGGAGAACACTTTTGTATCTACTATTGGTAATAATCTAGTGTTAATAGAAGATTAGTAAGATAAAGTTATACATGTAACACTTTAGCACAATATACTTCCTTCGTTATTTGATCCATGATTAGTACAGTTTGACATTCACACATGTTATTGTTGGAGATTTAGAGGATTTACATGGTTTCGCTCATGGTACGTTAGTTTAAGTTCATAAAATGAACAAAACTCCATTTGATCAACTACATTGACAAGAAAGGAGTTTGATATTGAATTCACGTTCACCCAATTTCCCTCCATGAAAAGTTGGAATCCAAATACCCTGTTATAGACGAGGAGTGTTAACAGGTCGTGGTCTGAATGTGAAGGCAATCCTACAGCTAGGAGTGGTTCTGGTCATGAAGGGTAATAATTAAAAACCATTATTTGGTTGTATCCTTCAATGTTAGTTAGTGCAAAGAATTCTTCTTCATCCATTCCAAGGGTTTCAAAGATAGGATGAATGTGAGTTTTTGCTATGTCACAGACTTGTTTGCAATAGTCCCTTGCTACATGACTTCATTTCATTATAAAGAACAAAGAAGGTGGCATGTTAATCACTTGCTAAATTATGACATACATGATTAGACCCAATAAGGAAAAAATTATAATTCTTGACTTAGAGACCAGACTAACCAAGACTTAGGATTAAAAATACTTTTAGTCATGATAAGTGCACAAAATAACACATTTATATTCTCTTATTTCATTTCGATATGTGTGTTTATATTATTATTTTAATATATTTTATATACTTCTAATACTATGAGATATGATATGCTATGTTTTTTTTATTTATTACTAATATTATTTAATCATAATATTTTTGTTTAATGATGAATCTTGGTCCAAGGCAAGAGAAGGCAAGCTAAGCCCAATTTATTGTGCAAATTTCGGACAACATAAATCAGCCCAAAGAAGAAAAAAAAAGAATTCAAAAGGAAAGAAAAATAGAAACACATACAAACCAGAAGAATTCAAAATAAAAGAAAAGAAAAAAAAAAGAAAAAAAGAAAACAAAACATGAGGAACAACGTTCCTCTCCTTCGACATACCACCTCTCTTCGACATACTACCATCATCTTCACCGCCATTCTTTATCTTCCACCACCATATCTCCTCCAATTAGAACGCCTGTAACTTGCAAAACTTGTGACCAATCACGACGCAACCAAGTTTCGGCGCCACAAATCGAGAAGGTTCGGTTTCTAGGGCCGCAAACTTGGAGCCCAATTCTTGGCTCCAATTGGTCTGAAAATGTGAATTGGGTATGAATACCAAATTGAGGAGTCCGAAAATGTATGCAAGAAATTCCACAGAAAATTGAGTGAAAAATCAGATAACTGTGTGAGGCTTTGAGGCTAGTGTCGGGGTGCGCGAGTTCGACGGGAGACAGCCATGGGTTGGAGTCCCAGCACACAACGGGGGAGGGTGAAGTTCAAGCTCGAACGTAGGTGCGAAATCAGAAATTCGAAGGCGAATTTCCGCGCGAACCATAAGTTCTTCTATCTTTCTCTTGTACTTTCAAATTAGTTTTGAAGTTTCATGATTATAATTTCTGAATTTCATAGTATGTTTGAATTGAATTGTTTGAATTAAGTTGGATTATGTTGTTGAATTTTGTTGTTCAATTTCATAGTTAGTTTAGAAGTTTGGATTGTATGGTTTGAATTCAAAGTTGGATTGAAATATTTGATTTGAGTTTGAATTGTATTTGGATTGTGGTGTGGAACTTTGAGTGAATTCAAGATTGTTTGTAATTGGATACTCAAGTTATGTTTGGTTGTAATGTTCAAAATCCATTTTACACTTAATTTGCTATCTTATTAGGTACAAAATTGAGATTATTGCTAGTTATATGATTTAGCCTAGTCTAAATTGCATGACAACAAGTGGTAACTAGTTTGATTTAGGCTGAAAGATGGTTGAAGCTCAAACTAGAATATAACTTGGACTAGTTATTTAAACATAAAGATATGATATGTTTAGATTAACTAGGGATTAATGATGTACTTCTAGTTCTATAATGCTTCTAGTTTAATCGTCGGGAGTTGCGAAATACTTATGGCGATTAGATTAGTTTAGAATCGATATTCGGCCTAGTTCAATGTTGATTAAAAGTATGGAAGTATAGGGGAGTTTGGCTACTTGAATTCCTACAATTAATCTATCTAATCAATCTTGGATTTATGAAATTGAAAGTGTAATTAAGGTTAGGAATGTATAAATCTCTAAAAGAATTATGAGCTTAAAGTGGAATTACTTGTCATCACTTGTAAATAGTAGGTTAGACTTATCTTTGGTAGTTTTTAAGTTCATAAAAACGTCTTGTAAACCCCCCAAAACAATGTGAATATGCATATATTAGTAAATAACATTTACTTCCTCCGTTTCTTTTTACTTGCAACGGTTTGACTTTTGTACTATTTACCAACTCTACTTAGTTTATGTTTGGTGATTTATAGTTAAGGAAAAACATATTCATGTGGGGTCTTGTTATATTCATCTGAATATATATTTTCTAAATACATAATTTTCATAATTTTTATTTATCGGTAATTAAACTTATTAATGGTTGAAATTATGCATTGGCAAGCGTGAAAGTCAAACTGTTGCAAGTAAAAAGAAACAGAGGAAGTATATAATAGTTTAGTACTCTTAATTAGTTGAACTTGGATTTTAGGATTATATAAACATCTCCGTGGGATAGACCCTTATTTATCGTTGTACTAAATTTAAATAATACTAATGTGGATGAAATGAGGTTTTAATTTATACGCATAACGACACGTACCAAGTCGCTAAACAATAGCAAGGGTACTAGCACTGGCTACAAGTATTGAACTTGTTAAAAAATAGTTACTAAAATCCTGTCGTGCAGCGGCAAATAGGGGTGCTAGTCGAGCGAGTTGATCGCGAGCTGGGGCCTCAACTCGACTCGACTCGAAACGAAAATCGATCGACTCGTGCTCGACTCGACTCAAAACTCGTCGAGCACAAAATTTCCTAGCTCGACTCATGCTCGATAAGAATGATTGATGCTCGACTCGAGCTCGTTAAGCTCGACTCAGCTCGAGTACTCGACTCGAGCTCGTTAAGCTCAACTCGGTTCGATTGATCGACTCGAACTCCTCAAGCTCAACTCGACTTGGGCTCATTATGCTCAACCCAACACAAACCCATCAAGCTCAACCCAAACTCTCAAATGTCATCCTTCCCTTTTATACAGAAAAAAGCTTTGGTTTTTAGTTTTCAACCAATGTGGGACTTTTGTTTAAGTCACCATCTTTTTATAAAGTAAAATAGGCTTTGATTTTTTGTCTTTCTAGCAATCTGGGATAAGTTTTATGCATTGTTTCTCCCACCCCCTTTCTAACTTGTTTACCTTACTTTCTTTTTAAGTTACATTTTTCTCATTCTCATTTCAACAATTTATATAAAAAATTTAACAAGTTGCTCGCAAGCTTATCAAGTCAAGTTGGAGCTTGCTCAACTCGACTCGTTAAGGTCTCGAGTCGATCACGAACTCGAGTCGAGCAAATTTGAGTCGAGCGTTGATCGTGTATTAACCGAGTCGATCACAAGCTGCTCACGAGCTGCTCAACTCGGTTAGCACCCCTAGCGGCAGATCTACTATCACACTAGTGGGTTTAATTGAACCCAGTTGATGTACATGATGTAATATATGTTTGATATTTGTACAATAGATGTGCAATATATATGCAATATAATCATAAATATTTGATATTTGTCAAAATTTGATGTTTTAGATTTTCAATTGATAATTTATAGAAATTAACACTAGTGGAAAAAAGAAGAAGGGCTGCGCTTTTTGACAGCAACCCTTTAAGTAGCAGCCCTTCACTTTTTAAGTAGGGCTGCGCTAGAAAAGCGCAGCCCTTAAGCTAGAAGGGCTGCGCTAGCTAGGAAAAAGCGCAGCCCTTCTAACTTAGAAGGGCTGCGCTAGTTAGGAAAAAGCGCAGCCCTTCTGAGCTAGAAGGGATGCGCTTTTTCCTAACAAGCGCAGCCCTTCCTACCAAAAAAAAAAAAATTTTTTTTTGACGTTTTTTTACTCATAATCTCACATTTTCTGAAATTAAACAGAAGAGAAGAGAAGAGAAACGAAACGAAAATACTAAACCCAAAACAAAAAAAAGAATGAAACGAAAATGAAAAAAAGGAACAAAAACTAATATACAAAGAGAAGTATACAAGAACATTAATCAAAACAAAGATGAAAATACAAGAAATTATATACAAAGAGAAGTATACAAGAACATTAATCAAAATAAACAAAGAGAAGTATACAAGAAATTAATCAAAACAAAGAGAAGTATACAAGAACATTAATCAAAACAAAGAGAAGTATACAAGAACATTAATCAAAACAAAGAGAAGTATACAAGAACATTAATCAAAATATATATAAACACAAAGAGAAGTATACAAGAACATTATAGATCTGAAAATACAAGAACTACCTCCAACATTAACCTAATAATGTTTAAATACATAAAACAAAACCCTAATACATAATTTAAGGGAAAAAAAAATTTCGGAAAAACTTAAAATGGCTATTTGGAGGCTTAAACAAACTCGGATGGCTTAAAAAGCCTAAACATCACGGCTTAGCCGAGTGTTTGACTCGTTGGCTCGTTCCGCTTCCGAAAAGGTATCACAATATGCAATCGGACTCCGTCGGCATGATTCGTGCAAATCATTTCAGCGTTTTTGTCGCAACATTTCTGGGAGTTTTTGAGAGGATTAGAGAGAGAGAAGGAGGAGAGGGGGGAGGGATGTGAGAGAAGGAGGAAAAGGAATAATGAGGGACTTGAGAGAGGAGAGAGAATGAGGGATAATATATCTGAATCCCCGCTCAATATTTCAAAGCCCGCGGTTTCGAAATTTCAAAATTTTTCAAGAAGGGTTGCGCTAGTTTTAAAAAAGCGCAGCCCTACAGTGAGAAGGGTTGCGCTAGTTTTGAAAAAGCGCATCCCTACAGTGAGAAGGGCTGCGCTAGTTTAAAAGCACAGCCCTTCACCATGGGAAGGGCTGCGCTTTTTAAAAAAGCGCAGCCCTTCTCAAGGTGAAGGGTTGTGCCTTTTTAACAAGCGCAACCCTTCCAATTGAAGGGCTGCGCTTTTTTGAAAAAGCGCAGCCCTTCTTATTTGTAGGGCTGCGCTTTTTCAAAAAGGCGCAGCCCTTCAACCATAGGGCTACGCTTTTGATAAAAGCGCAGCCCTTCAAGCGCAGCCCTTCTGTTTTTTTCCCCTAGTGTAAGTTTTAGTGTTCTATACACTTCAAGCTTAATTTTTTAAGGCCAAAAAAGTATCTAGATACTTGTTAAAATGATTTTGAAAACTAACTATATTTATGTTTAAAGATTTGGTTTTGATTGACTTCAATCCACTTAAGTAAATTGTTTGCTCAGCCATTGCCGTCGTGTCCTCACGTGCTGTTGTATAATATGAGCACTATAAGAGGGGGGTGAATTATAGTGAGAGAATAAGCACTACTTTTTGCGGAATTAAAAGTAAACTTGGGAACAAACAATGGGAACACGAGAGATTTTACGAGGAAAAACTTCCTAGGCCTAGTAGGAAGAAACAACCTCGACCACAAGGGATTTTAAACAACTTTCCACTATAATAGGCCAAAACAACTCTGATTACAACCTATTACTTTTCTCTCGATTCTCAACTTAAGTCACTCAACTCAAGTTCCCAACGACAGTTCCCAACAACTGACGTTTTCTCTCAAACTTCACTCGAAGTTCCTTTCTCTTTCTCTTTCTCTTTCTCTTCTCTGCTTCACTCAAAGCTTTTCACACTTACAAGAGTTCACTCAAACCCTTTTTCTCAAAAATACACTTTGTAAAAAATGGAAGAGTAATAAAACTCGATTAATGTAAGTATGAATTCTCTTAAGGAAAGGCACTGACACTTTAGATAACTTAAGACAAATTAACTAAGTCAGACACAATTTTCTCAAATGAATTAGGCGCCTATTTATAGACATTAAGACAAGACATGATTTCCACTAACTTAGACCATTATCACATGTTCTCCATGATTTAATTAATTAATTAAATTAAATTAATTATTCCATGTCATGTAAGCATCCACTAATCCACTACTTCACTTCATAGAAGCAGTAACAATACGTGGTTTTGCAAACTTGGAGAATAATTAATCTTATTTAATTTAATTAAATACTTGGAGGATAATTAACTTAGCCACTAAATCCACTAACTACATAAACTGTAGCAGTAAACTTTAGGCGTGTAATAGAATTTAGGAAATAAATAAATAAAATCCTTTAGCTAGTTTTTAGGAAAAATATCTTTTTCAAAATCTTTTATAAAAACCGGAAAACAGTTTTTTATTTCAAAAATCCGAAACATTTTAAAAACCGGAAATAATATTTTTCGAAAACTAAATCTTTTAAATAAAATTAAAAGATAAAATATATATTTTAAAAAGATAAGATTTGAAAATCAGTTATTTTAAAATCAGAAAATCTTTTAAAATCTTTTCCTAACAAACTTAAACTAACTTCCTAAAATATGGATCTTAGTCAAATATCCCTAAAAACTCTAACAACTATATTGGGCACACAATTACTTAGGCGCACAGTATTAGTCACTTATAAGTTCCTAAATTAGTTTTAAGTCTTGTTCCTTAGCTTTGTTCCTATAGTGCCAGGTCTGTTCCTTTCATGGGAACAGAACCAAGTTCCTTTGAGAATTCACCACGAACTTAATAAAGCTTTACTCAACCTTAACAAGAAGATTAATAAATACCCTAATGTATTCTAATCTTCATTCCATGCTTGATTCTTCATTTCTCGAACATCTTTACTTCGATCTTGATTAATTCTCCGCTTTAATCTTCAATCAAGTATTCTCTTAGCTCGAGCATGAATTACCTTGCAACAACATAAATAAAATATACTATGTCTTTTGTGGTTAGGTCATCTTCAAAACTCAAGGGTCAACAATTTCCCCCTTTTTGAAGATGGCAACAAAAGGCATATACTAAAAATAATACACATAAGTCATATAAAAATAATTTTAACAAAGTATGTAACCAAGTTAAATTAATATTATAGACTCGTTATTTTATTTTGTAAAGTCGAAATATGAGAACATAATTCATGACAAAAAAAATTTATACTCTGATTTGCCTTATCTTTCCCCCTTTGGCATCTTCAAAAACATAGTCCACGATTTCAAAAAGATGAATATTATTCACTAAACACATCACATACATCACCAAACTTGTAAGAAATAAGTTGGTTAGTATAAGCAAATAAAGCATTCAACTCTCAAAAACCGCAATCCAAGAATATTAGCCATTCATTTAGACGCACACATGCAAAAAGATCAAACTTAGAATTAAGCAAACCAAAAGTTCCATTGTAGCATGATTAAAGGAGAAGGATAGAAAAGACAAATATTAAACAAAGTTCATGTTCCCACACAAAATAAAACAAGCTAAATGAGAAAAGTTTATGATTTAGGAGAGGGAGGTTGTTCTACTTCTTCCACCACATCATGAAGCTTTGCCATCACTTCTTGATGATTTTCGGCCAATGTATCATTTCCCTTGAGCACAATGTCTTCCAACTTCAACAATCTAGAGTTCATAGCTTGAATGGAGGAAGAAAGTTCACCAAGCCGAGCCATATCTCTTGTTGTCCTCCAAGGCTTTGTCAACTTTGCTCATAACCCCTTTTACCAACCCATTTAAATCCTTAGCTTCCGTAGCAAACTCCATCATTGCTTCCGAATGACCCATAACCAAGGAAAACAAAGAATCCAACCTTCTAGCATGAGCTAGAGTATATGTAGAACCAATGGTAGGATTTTGAGAAGACGAGGGAGCTTGAGAAGGCTTGGGGTTTGCGGTTTGTTCCTTAGGTTTGGGAACAGCAGGTTGTTCCTCTAGAATGGGAACACCAACTGTTTCCTTAGCTTTAGGAACAGAACAGGAGGGTTTTGAGGTAGAGGGAGGGATAGGATCATCTTGTGGTGCTAGGGTAGAGGGTGAGGCAGATTTTTGTGGAGATGGAGGAAAAGGAGGATTGGTTTCCATGGGAACAGGAGTCGGTTCCCTAGAAGGAGGTAGGTTAGATTCATAATCTTCCCTATCAATCACCTTTACTTCATCTTCCTCACAACTTTCTTCGGCATCAAGTAAAGGAAAATTAAGCACTTTCATATTTTGAACCCTTTGACTAGCTCTAGTGCTCTTCATAACCGGTTTCACCACCTCATCAACCACCTTCTTCCCTTTCTTCTTAGTTTCTTCTTTTTCTTTTTCAATTTTCTTTTCTTTTTGATTTTTCTTTTCTTTTTCTTTTTCGGCCTTTTCATTTTTCTTTTCTTCCTCTTCTTCTTCCACTTCATCATCCACATCATCATCCTCATCATCATCAAGATTAGCACGTCCCTTAATAACTTCTCCATTCACAACACAAACATTTAAGTTATTCAAGGCACGCACATTCAACATATTTCCCGTGGAACTCCAATGGACTGAGTTCCCGAAATTTTCACTTTAAACTTAAGTAGAATTTCGGTTACTAAGCTCCATACCAACAACAAATCCATTTTCAATGCAATGACTCAAATGTTGAATCATTAAAGAGGAAAGTTTATGTGTTTGTGAGAAGCTAAACAATGAATGTAAATTAAATCCAACATGCTAACTTGAGCACGTTTGGAAAGACGAGGCAATAAAGCTTTCTTGAGGATGTGAAACAAAATTTTGTGATAAGGGGAAAGAAGATTATGATCAAGAAATGTTTTTCCCTTTTGACCACCATACTTAACAATCAATTGATCAAAGAAATGTCCGAAAATGGATACGAACCACGTTGTTTCTTGAAATAAACATCTGTTCCTCTCACGGGAACACCAAGCAGTTTACCCAAATTTTGCATTAAAATCAATTTAAGTTCCTTTCACCAAGTGGAACAATTTCCTTCTTCATCCATGGAAAAGTTTTCACAAAATTCGTCCATCAATTTAGGAATCAAACTATTTCCATAACATTTCACAAAAAGATTTTCCCAACCTTGAAACTTAATCATATTAAGCAATTGACGAAAGTTTACTCTTTTGCACCAAGAAACATCAATAAAAAGTCCATGCACATACCTAGTTGCCGTGGAATTTTTTCGAACAACCGAGTTGTTCCTCTCTCGGGAACATCTGATTCCCCCTCACTAGTTGCATGAGCTTCTTCAACCTCCATTTCAACCGATTCTTCTTTTGTTTCTTCCTTTTCCTTAGAATTCTTGATGAAGAATTGGAGAAATATCCATGGGTGTTGGTGATTCAATTTTAGAGGATGAAGGAGAGGGTTTTTCGGCTTTGTGGGAGGAGAGAGAGTGAGAAGTGTTTTTGGTAGTCATTGTTTTGTGGAGTATTTTCGGTTTTATGAGAAGGAAGGAAAAAAATTTGTTTTGTTTAAGGAAAGAATATATAAAACCGTGTATTTACACGTTTTAAGAAAAAAAATCAAAAAAAAATATCTTCAACTAACTTGAGAGATATAAGGAAAAATCAGATTTTTAGGAAATAAAATCTGAACAGAAATTTTTGGTTTTTCGAATTTTAAAAAAAAAAAAATCTAACTTAATACGCTGGGAATTGGGAACAGCGTTTGGGAACAATGAATGGAACAATGAAATTTTGCTACTTTGGAACTCCATTAATTCTTTTAATCCTTTGTCATCACTTAAGGCATAGAATTGTCCTATGAACAATAAGGGGAATATTATTGGACATTGGTGAGCAGTTTTCAGACATTTTTACTTATACATATGAAATAATCATATAAGAATTGTGATGTATTTAAGCAAATAAAAACATCAAAATGCACATCCAGACATAATGCCAAAGAATTAACACAAAGGGGAATATGTAGCAATCATTTCAATTTGATTAAGCCAAGTTCAAGTCTCAATTTCTCAAACCTATCTCTATTTAAGGGTTTTGTCAAGATGTCTGCAATTTGACGTTCAGTCTCACAGAATTCCATTTTAATAAGACCCTTTCAACATTATCTTTCAGAAAGTGATGCCTAATATGGATGTGTTTGACTCTTGAATGATGTACGGGATCTTTAGAAATACTAATAGCACTAGTATTATCACAATAGATGGGAACACATTCAAAGTAGATTCCATAGTCACGTAGTTGTTGTTTTATCCATAGCATTTGGGAACAACATGCTGCTGCTGCAACATATTCAGCCTCTGCTGTAGATAAAGCAACTGTGTTTTGCTTCTTGGTGCTCCAAGAAACTAAACTATGACTAAGGAACTGAACCATACCTGATGTACTCTTTCTATTGACCAGATCTCCTGCATAGTCAGCATCCGCAAATCCTTTCAATTCAAAGGTATCACTCTCGAATAGAATAGGCTTAAATCATCTGTTCCCTTGAGGTATCTTAGGATTCTCTTCACAGCTGTGAGATGAGATTCCTTTGGATTGGCTTGAAACCTTGCACATAACCTACACTGAAAGCAATATCAGGACGACTTGCAGTTAGATATAGTAATGAGCCAATCATACCTCGATATTTGGTTTGATCCACACTTTTCCTATAGAATCTTCATCCAATCTGGTTGAGATTCCCATAGGTGTATGATTAACTTTGGATGCTTCCAAACCATACTTTTTCAATAGTTCCTTTATGTACTTTTGTTGATGGATGTAGATTCCTTCTTCTGTTTGCTTGATTTGCAACCCCAAGAAGAAGTTGAGCTCACCCATCATACTCATTTCAAATTCTTTACTCATGAGATTAGCAAAGTCCTTGCACAAAGATTCATTAGTGGCACCAAATATAATATCATCAACATATATTTGAACAACTAATAAATGTTTTCCTTTTGATTTTAAAAACAAGGTTCGATCCAATTTTCCTCTTTTAAACTCATTTTCAAGAAGGAACTTAGAAAGTCTTTCATACCATGCTCTTGGAGCTTGCTTTAACCCATAAAGAGCTTTGTCAAGCTTAAAGACATGATTAGGAAATTCTTTATTTTCAAAACCTGGAGGTTGTTCTACAAATACCTCCTCATTAAGATAACCATTTAGAAAAGCACATTTTACATCCATTTGATACAATTTGAAACCCATGAAGGCAGCAAAAGCTATGAAGATTCTAATTGCTTCCAATCTTGCAACTGGAGCAAAAGTTTCTTCATAATCAATGCCTTCCTGTTGATTGTATCCTTTCACAACTAACCTGGCCTTGTTTCTTATGATAGTTCCGAACTCATCTAATTTGTTTCGAAACACCCACTTTAAACCAATAACCTTGTTATGTTTAGGCTTAGGTTCAAGGTGCCAAACTTTGTTTCTTTCAAATTGATGAAGTTCATCCTGCATTGCTACGATCCAATCAGCATCAGTGAGAGCTTCTTCATGATTCCTAGGTTCCAACATAGAAAGAAAAGCATGAAAAGCACAAAAGTTTTTCAATTGAGATCTCGTTTGAGTTCCCTTATTTATGTCACTGATTATTAGTTCCACAGGATGGGAACGATGAGTTTTCCAAGGCTTTGGTTGGAAATCCTGGATGGAAACTTGGTTTCCTTGATCATCTTCATTTCCTGTACTTGGGAACCAGGTTCAACAATAGTGGATTCATTCACTAGTGCATCATCACTTAGTTCCTCTTCTTCCTCATTGGGAACAGGAACAGGATGTTGTTCCCTTGGCTTTGTTCCCATGACTTCGTCTTCCAAAGTCTCATCAATAAGACTTAGTCTTTTGTCAATCCTATTTCGAAGTCATCTTCAACCTGTGTGCTTGCATCAAATTTATCTGTTTCATCAAAAATAACATGCACACTTTCTTCTACACACATAGACCTTTTATTATACACTCTATAAGCCTTGCTACTAGAAGAATATCCTAAGAATACAGCTTCTTCACTTCTAGCATCAAATTTTCCAATATTTTGTTTCCCATTATTATGAACAAAAAATTTACATCCAAATGTTCTGAAATATGTAATATTGGGCTTTTTACCAAAATACAGCTCATAGGGCGTTTTATTTAATAAAGGTCTTACCATGGCTCGATTTATAATGTGACAAGCAGTATTCACAGCTTCTGCCCAAAAGTTTTTAGGAAGTCCACTAGCTATCAACATAGTCCTAGCCATCTCTTCTAGTGTTCTATTCTTCCTTTCAACAACACCATTTTGTTGAGGTGTTCTAGGGGCTGAGAAATTGTGATCTAATCCATTGTCTCTGCTAAAGTCATCGAACTTAAATTTTCAAACTCTTTACCATGGTCGGATCTAAGGTGAAGTAACTTATGACCACTCAAATTTTGTACTTTCTTTGCAAAGACAAGGAACTCATCATAAGTCTCGTCCTTGCTAGAAAGAAAAATAACCCAAGTAAATCTAGAGAAGTCATCTACAATTACACACATATTTCTTTCCACTCCCTTTGTATCCTCATCGGTCCACATAAATCCATATGTATTAACTCTAAAGGTCTTGTGGTACTAACATGCTTGCCTTTTGCGCATGCATCACACACATGATCTAAATGAAACTTAGTAGAGGGTAAACCTAAAACTAGTTCTTTAGAACGCAGTTTGTCAAGCAAGGAAAAGCTAGCATGACCTAGACGCTTGTGCCATAAAATGAATCATCATCAATAACACTAAGGCATGTGAATTTGTTTTTGGGAACAAGGTTGAGATCCACAACATATGTGTTCCCTTTCCTTGTTCCTTCCAAAATGATATCCTTTGTGCTATTGTTGACAATCAAACATTTTTCACTATTAAACTTCACACAGTTCCCTCTATCACAGAATTGGGAAATACTTAACAAGTTATGCTTTAATCCATCAACTAGAAACACATTTTCTATGGAATGTGACGATGACTTACCAACTTTGCCCATGGCAACTATGTTACCTTTCTTGTTGTCACCAAAAGTCACACTTCCACCATTATAGGCTGAGAGTGAGAGAAATCTTGATTTATCTCCAGTCATATGCTTAGAACAACCACTGTCTAGGTACCATGTGTTGTTCCCCCTCACTCCAACCTGCAAGAAAACTAATTGTTAGAGTTAGGAACCCAATCTTTCTTGGGTTCCTTTCCTTCAGGAACAATAGATTTCTTTTTCCAAATTACTTTACTTGTTTCCAAGTTCTCATTGATGCGACCAAGTCTTTTAGGACAAGAGTTCCTAAAATGACCAGTGTTCCCACAAAACATACAAACTTTATCACTTGGTAAATCAACTCTCTTTTTAGGTTTTTCAAATTTCTTTTTGTGATTAAAACCAAGACCTTCAGTTCGTTTTGTTTGAGGGTTCTTAATCCAGTTTGGAATAGGTAGCATTTTCTTTTCATTTCTCATTTGGTGCAGTTCCCCTACAAGTTCCTTATTTTCAATTTCCAAAAATGAAACATGATTTTTCAATTCGTTTATTTCAGATTTGAAACTTTGCAAGGGAACTGACTTAATGTCAAATGAACTTACTTCAGGAACAAACTCTTTTAGTTGTGATAACTCAAGACTTAACAAGTAGTTCTCATTTTTAAGATTTTCGAAATCCTCTTTTAATTTAAGATTTTTGTCAAACAATTCGAAAAATCTTTTCTCAATATCAATCGAACACTTTTAAGCCAAGAGGTATGTTCCTTTGCTACACTTAAAGCATGTTGACATTGTTTTAGTTTAATGGTTTCATCTTTGCAATCATTTACAGCGTCAACAATAAACTCAAATAATTTTTCTTTACTTAAAGAATTAAGACGAGTTTTGATGGTGTCTAGACTTGCCTCAAGAGATTCAATCTCTTCATCAGATTCGGAATTGTCAAGAGCCATAAGACAGAAGTTTGCAGTCTCCTCATTTGGTTGAGGATCATCTTCTTCCTCAGAGTCAGAGTCTCCCCATGCAGCAACCATAGCTTTCTTCATGTCAGATCGAGTATAGGAGTTTTTGTATTCTTTGTTCCTATCTCTGCTCTGTTCCCTTCCTTTGCCTTTTTCTTGTTCCCATTGGGGACAATCCTTGATGAAGTGCTCAGAACTGCCACACTTATGACAAACAAGTTTGTTAGAATATTTCTTATTCTTACCTTTGTAATCACCTTTCTTCATGTTCCTAAACATTCTTTTGAATTTTCGGACCATGAGAGCAGATTCTTCTTCATCTGTTTCTGAGCCTTCACTTTCATCAGCTTTTAAGGCAATCGACTTTTGCTTGGACATGTCTCCATTCTCATTGTCCAATTGCAACTCATGAGTCATGAGGGAACCAGCAAGTTGTTCCAAATTGAACTTAGTAAAGTCCTTAGTTTCCTGTAAGGCAGTTACCTTAGCCATCCAACGATCCCTAGGAAGGCTCCTTAGGACCTTTCGTACCTGTTCCTCAGATGTAATCACTTTACCAAGAGATGTTAGCTCATTAATTATATTAGTAAAGCGTGTAAACATGTCTTGGATAGACTCTTTTGATTTCATTTGAAAAAGTTCATATTGGTTCATCAAAAGATCTATTTTTGATCTCTTAACTTCACTCGTACCTTCATGAGTGACTTCAAGAAGATCCCAAATTTGTTTTGCGGTTTTACATCCCATGACACGATTGTGTTCATGAGGACCAAGACCACAATGAAGCAATTTTATAGCAAGAGCATTAATTTCCATCTTTTCGAAATCAGCTTTATCAAAATCAGATATAGATTTAGGAATTACCTCATTTTGTCATTAGTGGTAGTGACTTCAAAATCACCTACCTCTATGACTCTCCATACCTGGTAATTGTCGGCTTTGATAAAGATCTCCATTCTGTTCTTCCAGTAAGTGTAAAACTTACCATTGAACATTGGTGGCCTCTGCGTAGAGTACCCTTCTTCCAGTTTCTCTCTAGTATTCATATTTTTCAAGATCTTGAACTCAACAGGGTTTCCTGAATATTAGAGTTCCCGCTCTGATACCAATTGTTGTATAATATGAGCACTATAAGAGGGGGGGTGAATTATAGTGAGAGAATAAGCACTACTTTTTGCGGAATTAAAAGTAAACTTGGGAACAAACAATGGGAACACGAGAGATTTTACGAGGAAAAACTTCCTAGGCCTAGTAGGAAGAAACAACCTCGACCACAAGGGATTTTAAACAACTTTCCACTATAATAGGCCAAAACAACTCTGATTACAACCTATTACTTTTCTCTCGATTCTCAACTTAAGTCACTCAACTCAAGTTCCCAACGACAGTTCCCAACAATAGACGTTTTCTCTCAAACTTCAATCGAAGTTCCTTTCTCTTTCTCTTTCTCTTTCTCTTCTCTGCTTCACTCAAAGCTTTCTCACACTTACAAGAGTTCACTCAAACCCTTTTTCCCGAAAATACACTTTGTAAAACAATGGAAGAGTAATAAAACTCGATTAATGTAAGTATGAATTCTCTTAAGGAAAGGCACTGACACTTTAGATAACTTAAGACAAATTAACTAAGTCAGACACAATTTTCTCAAATGAATTAGGCGCCTATTTATAGACATTAAGACAAGACATGATTTCCACTAACTTAGACCATTATCACATGTTCTCCATGATTTTAATTAATTAATTAAATTAAATTAATTATTCATGTCATGTAAGCATCCACTAATCCACTACTTCACTTCATAGAAGCAGTAACAATTACGTGGTTTTGGGAGAATGGAGAATAATTAATCTTATTTAATTTAATTAAATACTTGGAGGATAATTAACTTAAGCCACTAAATCCACTAACTACATAAACATGTAGCAGTAAACCTTAGGTGTGTAATCTAGAATTTAGGAAATAAATAAATAAAAAATCCTTTAGCTGGTATTTAGGAAAAATATCTTTTTCAAAATCTTTTATAAAAACCGGAAAACAGTTTTTGTATTTCAAAAAATCCAAAACATTTTGATAACCGGAAATAATATATTTTCGAAAACTAAATCTTTTAAATAAAATAAAAAGATAAAATATATATTTTAAAAAGATAAGATTTGAAAATCAGTCATTTTAAAATCAGAAAATCTTTTTAAAATCTTTTCCTAACAAACTTAAACTAACTTCCTAAAATAATGGATCTTAGTCAAAATATCCCTAAAAACTCTAACAACTATATTGGTCACACAATTATCTTAGGCGCACAATATTAGTCACTTAGAAGTTCCTAAATTAGTTTTAAGTCTTGTTCCCTAATTATTAAGTCTTGTTCCAAAGCCTTGTTCCTATAGTGCAAGGTCTGTTCCTTTCATGGGAACAGAACCAAGTTCCTTTGAGAATTCACCACGAACTTAATAAAGCTTTTACTCAACCTTAACAAGAAGATTTATAAATACCCTAATGTATTCTAATCTTCATTCCATGCTTGATTCTTCATTTCTCGAACATCTTTACTTCGATCTTGATTAATTCTCCGCTTTAATCTTCAATCAAGTATTCTCTCAGCTCGAGCATGAATTACCTTGCAATCAACATAAATAAAATATACTATGTCTTTTGTGGTTAGGTCATCTTCAAAACTCAACGGTCAACACGCGCATTGAACTTCAGAGGCACAATCATTTGAATAAATTTCTTCCAAAGATAAACACTCTATGAAATGTGGTGGTAACTAGTACCACATACACCTAATAGGATCAAGGACATCTTTTCCTTTGTACTTTTTCATGTCATCTTGTAATCGAAAGAATTTAATGCATGCCTCAATCGATCAACTCTTTCATAAGGGTATGAGGAGCTCCATGGTTTACCAACTTCATAATATCTATTATATATATTATATAATATATGTATACATATATATTATATATATATATTATATATGTATATATATATATAATATGTATATATATAATCTATATTATATTATATTATATTTTATTATATTATATTATATTATATTATATTATATTATATTATATTATATTATATTATATTATATTATATTATATTATATTATATTATATTATATTATATTATATTATATATATTTATATTATATTATATTATATTATATTATATTATATTATATTATATTATATTATATTATATTATATTATATATATTATATTATATTATATATATATTATATTATATTATATTATATTATATTATATTATATTATATTATATTATATTATATTATATTATATTATATTATATTATATTATATTATATTATATTATATTATATATATTATATTATATTATATTATATTATATTATATTATATTATATTATATTATATTATATTATATTATATTATATTATATTATATTATATTATATTATATTAATTATATTATATTATATTATATTATATTATATTATATTATATTATATTATATTATATTATATTATATTATATTATATTATATTATATTATATATATTATATTATATTATATTATATTATATTATATTATATTATATTATATTATATTATATTATATTATATTATATTATATTATATTACATTATCTTATATTATCTTATATTATCTTATTTATATAATATTATATTATATTATATTATATTATATTATATTATATTATATTATATTATATTATATTATATTATATTATATTATATTATATTATATTATATTATATTATATTATATTATATTATATTATATTATCTTATCTTATATTATATTATATTATATTATATTATATTATATTATATTATATTATATTATCTTATCTTATCTTATCTTATCTTATCTTATCTTATCTTATCTTATATTATATCATATCATATCATATCATATCATATCATATCATATCATATCATATCATATCATATCATATCATATCATATCATATCATATCATATCATATCATATCATATCATATCATATCATATCATAGTATATTATATCATATTATATCATATTATATTATATCATATGATATCATATTATATCATATTATATCATATTATATCATATCATATTATATCATATTATATTATATTATATTATATTATATTATATTATATTATATTATATTATATTATATTATATTATATTATATTATATTATATTATATTATATTATATTATATATATTATATTATATTATATTATATTATATTATTTATATTATATTATATTATATTATATATATTATATTATATTATATTATATTATATTATATTATATTATATTATATTATATTATATTATATTATATTATATTATATTATATTATATTATATTATATTATATTATATTATATTATATTATATTATATTATATTATATTATATTATATTATATTATACTCCCTCTGTTTTTTTTTTATCTTTCTCACTTGGAATCTTGACACTATTCATGCTTAGAGAGAATCTTCTCAAATGCTCTCAATTTATAAGAAAAAACATAGTCATGTGGGATCTTGTTTGATTCGTCTCAATTAGTACATTATTAATATTCAATCGTCATAATTTTTACTAATATATAATGAAAGATATTTAAGTTTTAAAACGTGCATTGGAAGACGCGCACAGGAAAGTAAGAATGATAAAAAAAACAGAGGGAGTATTATATTATATTATATTATATTATATTATATTATATTATATTATATTATATATATTAATATTATTATATTATATTATATTATATTATATTATATTATATTATATTATATTATATTATATTATATTATATTATATTATATTATCATATTATAAACATATATATATATATATATATATATATATATATATATATATATATATATATATATATATATATATATATATATATATATATATATATATATATATATATATATATATATATACTCCCTTCGTTTCCTAAAGATCTTCCCACTTACTGTTCCTACAGATACCAAGGAAAATCAAGTTGTGTGGGGCATGGTGTGAGTAAAGTAGGAGAGAGAAAGGAGTTAAGATAAATAAACAAATAAAAAAGGGTTAAAGTAGGAGAGAAAAAGGGAGTAAAATTGAATTAATAATGTAATGGTGGACCATATGATAGTGACATGAGAGGGTAAATAGGGAAATTTGTTTTGCCAAATGAGGAATAAAGCAAAAGAGGGAAGATCTTTTGGAAACACCCTTAAACGGAAAGAGGGAAAATCTTTAGGAAACGGAGGTAGTATATATATATATATATATATATACCATTTATGACACTTTAATGATCATCACTGAAAACTTTTGTTTGGAATTGCTTAATTTGTGCACCGTGAGAGTATTAGTAGGCAATAATTTAAATATATATTTTAAATAGTTTTTGTAAGTACAAAAAAGTTGAATGTAGAATCATGGTAAAATAATGTTCCTCCACACCATGAAAAGAACAAGCATCTAACAGGCTCACGCGGCGAATCATATAATTATTAATCTTACAAATCTTCATCACTTTCATCGATATCTTGTGAATGAAAACATAATCCAGCTGAGGCGTGTCT